>NC_043972.1:901221-1168721 GCF_902148855.1 Sphaeramia orbicularis
GGTTCCAATCTGGCCCACCAAAGGGTCCAGTCCGGCCCACTAAAGGTTCCAATCTGGTCCACCAAAGGGTCCAGTCCGGCCCACCAAAGGGTCCAGTCCGGCCCACCAAAGGGTCCAGTCCGGCCCACTAAAGGGTACAGTCCGGCCCACCAAAGGTTCCAATCTGGCCCACCAAAGGGTCCAGTCCGGCCCACCAAAGGTTCCAATCTGGCCCACCAAAGGGTCCAGTCCGGCCCACCAAAGGGAACAGTCTGGTCCACCAAAGGTTCCAATCTGGTCCACCAAAGGGTCCAGTCTGGTCCACTAAAGGGTCCAGTCCGGCCCACCAAAGGTTCCAATCTGGTCCACCAAAGGGTCCGGTCTGGTCCACCAAAGGGTCCAGTCCGGCCCACCAAAGGTTCCAATCTGGTCCACCAAAGGGTCCAGTCTGGTCCACCAAAGGTTCCAATCTGGTCCACCAAAGGGTCCAGTCCGGCCCACTAAAGGTTCCAATCTGGTCCACCAAAGGGTCCAGTCCGGCCCACCAAAGGGAACAGTCTGGTCCACCAAAGGTTCCAATCTGGTCCACCAAAGGGTCCAGTCTGGTCCACTAAAGGGTCCAGTCCGGCCCACCAAAGGTTCCAATCTGGTCCACCAAAGGGTCCGGTCTGGTCCACCAAAGGGTCCAGTCCGGCCCACCAAAGGTTCCAATCTGGTCCACCAAAGGGTCCAGTCTGGTCCACCAAAGGTTCCAATCTGGTCCACCAAAGGGTCCAGTCCGGCCCACTAAAGGTTCCAATCTGGTCCACCAAAGGGTCCAGTCTGGTCCACCAAAGGGTCCAGTCTGGTCCACCAAAGGGTCCAGTCCGGCCCACCAAAGGGTCCAGTCTGGTCCACCAAAGGGTCCAGTCTGGTCCACCAAAGGGTCCAGTCCGGCCCACCAAAGGGTCCAGTCTGGTCCGTGGGATGAATTTGTGAACTTTTACTTTATTTTGTTGGTTTTTGTTCATTTCATACATTGTTTTGTTCCTTTTTTGCTCGTTTCCTAAATATTTTGAATATTTTTTGTGTATTTTCTTGATGTCTGTTCATTTCATAGACTCTATTTTTTCTTTTTTGTTCATTTCCTACATTGTTTTGTAAATTTTTTGCTAATTTCTTGAACATTTTGTTTACTTTTTGTGTATTTTCTTGAGGTTTATTTGTGTTGTTGCTCATTTTGTTCATTTAATAGACTTTTCTGGGGTTTTTTTTGTTATTTTCAGTCATTCTTTTGTTTATTTTTTGCTCTTTTCTTGAATATGTTAACTTTTTGGTGTATTTTTTGGATGTTTCTTCATGCCATTGTTTATTTTGTGCATTTCGTAGACTATATTGCTCTTTTATACATTGTTTTGTTTAATTTTTTGTTCAAATGTTGATTGATTGATTTCTTTTTGTGTATTTTAGTTGTTCTGTTGCTCAGTTAATTCAGTTGTTCATTTAACACAGTATTTTACTAATTTCTTGCACATTTGTTGATTTGTTTTTGTTCATTTGTTGATTTGTTTTGTTCCATTTAATTGCATTCGTAATATGTTGATCGTTTTCTAAATTGTTTTGTTCATTTTTTGTTCATTTTCTACATTTTCTACATTTTTTGCTCCTTCTATTATTTAGTGCATTTTTTTTATTTTGTTGCTCAGTTCATTCACTTTCTGCTTTTTTAATACAGTATTTTGCTAATAAATTTGCTCATTCGTTGATTATTTTGAGTATTTTTATTCATTTTATTGCTCATTTTGTTCATTGAATAAACTGTTTTGTTCACTTTTTGTTGTTTTTAATTGCTCATTTAGTTTTTCTTTTATGAATTTCATAAAACACATTTCATGTTGGTGATTATTTTTGTCTATTACGTTGCTCAGTTTGATTATTTTTGTTAATTGCACTGATTTTTTAGCTTTATTCTTGTTATTTTTGTTGACATGTGGGGATATATTTGAATCTTGTCTTCATTTTTATTGAAGCTTCTTATTCTTTTCGATTTCTAGCTGCAGGAGGAGAAAACACTAATTAGTCTGAAGTGCATCTGATGAGACAAACGTACTTGTGTTTGTGATAAATGATAGTGTGTGAGTTTATTTTAAGTGTTCTTTTTAGTCTGACAGACGTTCTGTCTAAATGGAGGTGGACTTTTGGGTGTGAAATGCTGCTCACATATCAGCGCTGGGAGCTTCCTGCGCAGTAATTGCTGAATTAGTTCAATTTCTAAGCGTCTTTCTGATGCGCTCGTAGGCAGCGTGCGGACCCGCTGTGTGTAGATGTGCATGTGTTGTGCGTTTGCAGCAGGAACTGTGGACCGTTCCCACTTCATCATACACAGATCAAACACAACCTCCTTTTCTCATCTACATTCAGACGGCGGCGGCGGCGCCCGTGGAGCGCTTCTCTTACATCCCGACAGTGAACTGAGGAGCTGACGGGACTCATACATACACAATAAAGGTCACACAACAAGTCACAACGAGTTTGTGCAACAGCTTCAGCATCAGCGTGAACAGAGGTTTGAACTGAAGGTGACACACTGCGCTTTTCTTATTCTTTAGATCACAGGTGTCAAACTCCTGTTCTTTCAGGTTCCACATTCAGCCCAACTCAGCCTCCACTGGGCCAGACCAGTGAAATAAGAACAGAATAACCGATAAATAATGACAACTGCACAGTTTTGTCTTTTGTTTCAGTGCAAAACAACCCCATTTAATCACAAAAATACTTACTTTTAGAAACTGTCCAAACAAAAACGATGAGAATAACCTGAAAAAACTGAAATTTCTTCAAAAAATCAGCATAATTTTACAAACTTCTTCCTCCACTTCTCATTTGACCATGTGCATTCTGGATCAGATCTACAAAGACACTAAACACTGAGGAACAGGAAGAAAATTCTTAAAATTGTGCTTAATTTTCTTTAGACATTTCAGATTGTTCATATTTGTTCAGGTTATTCACATTCTATTGTTTCAGGATACTTTGTAAATGGAAATATTTTCATAATTTAATGTTATTTTTGCGCTAAAACAAAGACAAGACATTAAAGTTGTCATTATTTATAGTCATAATGTAATATTATTTTTTTCACATCAAACCGTGAAGAAAATATGGAGTCATTCGTTTTTGCAGGTCATTTTTTTTCTGTATGTGGAAATGAGTTCCACAGCCTGGACTGTGGAATTTTTACACTTTGTAAATTCATCCCAGGGGTGGGAGTGGAACCTTTGGTGGGACGCATGTTTGACAGCCCTGCTTTAGACGGTCTATTGACACGTACTTACATATGTTTGAGTGGTTTATACGTTATTTAAAGCACAATTTTCTAAAATAAAGAGTAAATATGGATGATTTTGCTCATTTTTACCCAATAGATGCTATTAGTCTGCACCAAATCATCTGATCTCCATCATATTTGGTAGTTAGACGCAACTTGAGAAGGTCTTAGACGAGTTCTTTGGGCGTCAAACTTGACCTTCATTTTCAAGGTCAAATTTGGACATAAATATTCACCGACTATTTTCAGGTCTTTTAGGATCAATTTATGGTCAAAGGACCATTACAAGTTTATGAACATTATTATCATTACAACTTTTTGTTCATTTTGTTGATTATTTTGTGGATTATTTTGTGGATTATTGCTCATTTCATTATTTTTTGATAATTTGATACATTTTCTGTTACTTTTTTATGTATAGTTATCTTTCATTTTATTTTGTCATTGTAGTTTTGAAGTTGTTAGTTACTTTGAAGTTTGTAGTTTTAGTACTTTTCAAAGCATTTCTTTACATTTTTGTTCATTTTATAGAATGTATTGTTCATTTATTCATCATTTTGTGTGGTTTGGTCTATTTTGTTACTCATTTTACTACTTTCTGTTCATTTCATAGATTATTTAGTTCATTTTGTTTATTATTTTTTGTATTGTGTGTATTATGTTGCTCATTTTGTTATTTTTTGTTAATTTGATAGATTTTATGTTTTGTTTGGGTTTTTTTTCTCCTTTTTGAACCCGCCACCACCACCCCTCTTCAGAGGACAACCTTATTTTTAATGACAGCTTGTGTTTAAGTAACGATCTCCAACTTTATATTCACGTTATATTATTTTTTAATGCATTTTATTTTATCATTGTAGTTTTGAGCACTTCTCAGATCATTATTTTTTTGTTCATTTTATAGATTTTTTGTTCATTTGTCAGATATTTTCTATTTATTTTGTGCACCTAATAGTGTTTGTTTCTTTCATTTAAATTCTTTGGTTCCTTTTATTCATTATTTTGTTCATTTATTACACCACTTAGCTCTTTTTTTTTGTGTATTTGACAGATTATGTCGGTGTTTAGTCCTATTCTGTCTATTTTGCTCCCTGCGGCATCTGTTTTTTTAACAGTCTTTTCTTCAGCTATTCTTCATTTTGATGATTATTTTGTTCATTTTCTAGATGATTTGTAAATTTTTTTTTATTTTTTATTAAATCTGGTTTAGATTGTTGTTAAGCCTTCTTATTCTTTATTTTCAACTGCAGGACAAGAAAACAACATCTGTTCTGAAGTGGATCTGAGGAGTTGAATGCGCTTTAGTTTGACAGATTATATCTATATCTTTCTAAATATAAGTCGACGTCTCAGTGTCGGTAACATATCCCATATTGTCCCACATGATCCCACCCTTCCTCCCCCTTTTCCTCAGACCTGCCCCCCCCCATACCTTCTCTTATGGCTGTGAAAGGCGTTCCTTCTTCTTCCTGCAGACGAATCACCTTCAGAGCCACCAGCTTCCCATTCACCCTGAAACACCACAGAACAAACACAAACTACAGTCATCTGTTAAAAAAGAATCTATTAAACCCAGTGAAGCTGTAGACTGTGTGTGTGTGTGTGTGTGTGTGTGTGTGTGTGTGTGTGTGTGTGTGTGTGTGTGTGTGCGCGTCCATGAAACATAATTCAACGCCAGCGGAGTGAGACCCGGGTACAAGGCCTCAGGATTAAAACCTGAATGCGACTCACCAATCACTGCTGTGGTAGTGAAGAGAAAGACGAAAAAAAAGCATCATTACAGAGGAGAGTGGAGTCTGCGGAGTCTCATATATTTACAGTGTGTGAAATTCATTTTACAGAATTTAATTATCAAAACTTGGGGCTCATAAAAAAAAGTGGAACATAACCCGCTGAATAGAATCATTTATTTTATGATGATTGAAAAGAGGAGATTACATGACACTGTGTGGGATTCGCTGCTCCACAGACATCGCAAAAAATTATTTACATAATACTGCAGCTTGTAACTGTTATTGCCATTCTGTTTAATGCATTCGCTCGACTACGGCCCTGCTCCTGTATAATTAAATGTAATATTCAACGCCTGCATGAGTGGCTGTTATGAACCATCAAGGCGAGAGGCAGGATTAGACGTCCATCTGCACGCACATATACGCTCTACTTCCAGGCTTTTCCCTTTGGAAACTGTAGCATATGAACCTTCTCCCAGGTTCTCCAGCTTTTTGTAGGAATCTGCCTTTGATGTGATTTGATTGACTAAAAAGGGTGAAGCTGTGTTTCAGTTCTATGTGTTTCAGTTCTATATGTTTCAGTTCTATGTGTTTCAGTTCTATGTGTTTCAGTTCTGTTTCAGTTCTATGTGTTTCAGTTCTATATGTTTCAGTTCTATGTGTTTCAGTTCTATATGTTTCAGTCCTATATGTTTCAGTTCTATGTGTTTCAGTCCTATGTGTTTCAGTTCTGTGTTTCAGTTCTATGTGTTTCAGTTCCATGTGTTTCAGTTCTATTTGTTTCAGTTCTATGTGTTTCAGTTCTATGTGTTTCAGTTCTATGTGTTTCAGTTCTATGTGTTTCAGTTCTATTTGTTTCAGTTCTATTTGTTTCAGTTCTATTTGTTTCAGTTCTATGTGTTTCAGTTCTATGTGTTTCAGTTCTATTTGTTTCAGTTCTATGTGTTTCAGTTCTATTTGTTTCAGTTCTATGTGTTTCAGTTCTATGTGTTTCAGTTCTATGTGTTTCAGTTCTATTTGTTTCAGTTCTATGTGTTTCAGTTCTATGTGTTTCAGTTCTATGTGTTTCAGTTCTATGTGTTTCAGTTCTATTTGTTTCAGTTCTATGTGTTTCAGTTCTATGTGTTTCAGTTCTATTTGTTTCAGTTCTATGTGTTTCAGTTCTATGTGTTTCAGTTCTATTTGTTTCAGTTCTATGTGTTTCAGTTCTATGTGTTTCAGTTCTATGTGTTTCAGTTCTGTGTTTCAGTTCTATGTGTTTCAGTTCTATTTGTTTCAGTTCTATGTGTTTCAGTTCTATGTGTTTCAGTTCTATTTGTTTCAGTTCTATGTGTTTCAGTTCTATGTGTTTCAGTTCTATGTGTTTCAGTTCTATGTGTTTCAGTTCTATTTGTTTCAGTTCTGTGTTTCAGTCTTCCTGATGACGTCACACAGACCTGAACTGTGTCAGTGTTTGAGTCCAGGCTGAAAACAGCTGTTCAACTGTGCAGAGAAGAACCGAAAGGGTTCTATCTGACCTCTGACCTTTTACTTTGTTTACATTGATTATTATTTAAGTTTTATTGATTATGTTTTAATTGTAATTGTGTGTTTTTAATCTGTCCCTTTTCCACTTTTGTAGAGCACTGGGAATTGTCCTGTGTATGAACTGTACTGTAATCTGCCTTGCCTTGATTTGATTTATTTCAAACATGCAAAAAAACAAAATAAAACAAAATAAAACATTTAAATGGACAGAATCTATCTTCAAGCACATACAAGTCTGAATTCTGCATGGTCACAAAGGAGTAGGAAGAGGTCTAAACTGATTTCATCCAACCCCTCAGTGCTTTGACACCTTTATCACTAACTTCACACAACAATCAAACAATACCGTTTCCCTAATTTTAGCATCAAACCACAACAAATACATAATGTAGTAACTGAATTATACACAACAAAATGTTCATGTCAGTACAGAAGTGGTTCCAACCTGTTTAGGCTCATGACCCCATTTTAACATCACACATTTCTGGTGACCCCACACATTCCAAACTGAGACTTTTTTTTTGCTAAAATTAATTTTTTTGATCCTGTAATAGTTTTCTATACTATGTTACAAATAAATGTTAATGTTAGAGGACATTTAGTCTGTATAATGTCTATTATTGTGGACATTTAGTCTGTATAATGTCTATTATTGTGGACATTTAGTCTATATAATGTCTATTATTGTGGACATTTAGTCTATATAATGTCTATTATTGTGGACATTTAGTCTGTATAATGTCTATTATTGTGGACATTTAGTCTGTATAATGTCTATTATTGTGGACATTTAGTCTATATAATGTCTATTATTGTGGACATTTAGTCTGTATAATGTCTATTATTGTGGACATTTAGTCTGTATAATGTCTATTATTGTGGACATTTAGTCTGTATAATGTCTATTATTGTGGACATTTAGTCTGTATAATGTCTATTATTGTGGACATTTAGTCTATATAATGTCTATTATTGTGGACATTTAGTCTATATAATGTCTATTATTGTGGACATTTAGTCTGTATAATGTCTATTATTGTGGACATTTAGTCTATATAATGTCTCTTATTGTGGACAGAGGCAGTAAATCCAGGTGTAGATTACTGCACAAAGGCTCAGGATCTGTCCAGTCAGTCCAGCTGGGATTTACAAGGAGGACAATTAATACTGAACAAACAAGAACTGAAACTATGAATGATGAAAGAGCTGCAGCATCTGAAACTGACCACAGTGAACATGTGACACAAACAGAAGCACAGTGCTGCAGTTTCACACTCAGTTTGTCTGGTATGGACTGGGATTGTCTCTGTCAACTCACCATAGATTTTTATTAGTCAGTCGTTTTGTTTTGTTTTTTTTAATCAATTACTAGAAATTCCAGGCGACCCCATGTGGGGTCCCGACCCCAAGGTTGAAAAACACTGCAGTACAGTCATACAAACAGACTCAACAGTTCAACCATTTTCTTCAGTAATTACAGTAAATGGTTGGATTAGACGTCCCATCTGCATGCACATATACTTACTTGCTTTTCCCTTTGTAAACTGTAGCATATGAACCTTCTCCCAGTTTCTCCAGCTTTTCGTAGGAATCTGCCTTTCCGAACTTGGGGCTGGTTGGCTGAGGCAAAAAAAAAAAAAAAAAAAAAAGAGATATGAAAGGTAATATTAAAAGCAGGAAATCAGTAACCTAGAAAAAGAAGAAGAAAACCTCTGCGGGTTTCACAGAAGACATTACAAACTCTACAAGTGATATTAAAAATCCGGAGGCTCCCGAACGCATCATCTGGGAGGTGTAATGTCAGCGAGGAGGAGGAGAAGAGAGAATTTCACAGAATGTTCACGGAGGAACTCTGAAGACGACTTTTGCATTTAATCATCGGTTCATAACTTGTCTCCACAGTTCACGGAGGAGGAGGTAATAACGACAGCTCGCAGGAAATGAAACGCAGGACCGAAGGCGTTCAGAGCCGACGGCGTGACGCACAACAGGAAACTAGAGCCTGGGAAAAGTGGGAAAAGTTAGAGGTGGAGTGATGCTGAATTCACTGGGACCGTCTTAAATCGACAGCAGAAACAGTTCCATGTGTTCAGAGATGAGACCGGTTTTACATCTGACTTATTAACAGTCACTTTATTGAATGAAATTGTAAATTGTTGCATCACAAGCACAAACAAATAGAAACAAATAGAATAGAGAAAAAGCATTTATGTATAAAAATCTGCTCCCTGAAGGGTCAGATAAAGCAAGTGAACATCAGTGTCAAAAACGTTCGTTTCACCTGTCGTTTCTCAAACAGGTTCATTTTTTAGCTTAAGAACTCTATTTTATGGAACTATTGACAAAATTCCAGTATAATTTGTAGAAACAAAGACATAACTGATTATGTAAAATTATACTTCTGACACGTATTTAAGTGCACTATTAACTTTAAGTATATTTTTGTCTTGCTTGTATCAGTGATATTTTAAGTATGTGAATCTGTTGAACTAATTATTCAACACTACAAGAATATAGAAAAAGTATTTACACTCAAATTATTTGTCCAATATGCTCTGCTGTTAGTTGTATATACCACTGCAGTTGTAATATGTGTGTTAAATAAAAGTTTATGAGCATATTTGTAGTGTTTTAGTTCCAACAAAGTCTTTTATTCTGATACTGAACAAAGGCACAAACTGCCGTCCACATGTCGCAACATATTTGTGTTCACAAAACTAATCATTTAAACATTTTTATTAGGGCTGGGCAAGTTAACGCGTTATTACCGCGTTAACGCATTCATTAAATAACGCTAACAATTTTTAAATCTCCCGTTAATTGGGTTTTATTCTAACTCCTATTCTTCTGCTTGTGTGCGTGTAGCGATTAGCTGCAGATAGACAACAGGTTTACCAAGAAAAGACCAAAACTTGTGTCCAGATCTGTTCCTGTAGACTCACTGTAAAACTGACACATACAAACTAAATCTGAGTTCTGTTCACTGCCGCAGTACATTTACATGGAATTAGACATTTAAATGAATGGGGAAAAAGACCACTTGCTCCATGCTAACTTGAATAGGAAAATCCAGAGACACGCTAACTATTAGCATTTACAGATTAATTTAAGATTTACAACATCTTTTTATCCAACAACAAAGGTTCACATCAGAGATATTTGATACTATTCATTCTGACAACAACTGAACAGAAAATACTCACAGACAAACGTTTACCTGTCCATACAAACAGAGTGAAAGAAACGTGTCTGTTAGTTCCTTCTTATGTCCGAACTGACTACGGGAACACCGCAAGGACAAAACATACGTTAGTGACACTTATTCCCACCACTAGAGGGCCCCCTTTGTTTACTCTGAACACCTGAACATCACATATTATTGTTCTTATTAGTATTAGTACTGATTAGTGGGACTAAGACTCCTGTCAATCACTCACAAGTGTAAATAAACATGTGTGGACATAAACATGTGGAACAGTAGCGGTCTGTTCCATGGACATTTTCATTGTAAATGTCTTCAGATGGTGGGGGGGGGGGACACAGGTGTTTGGAAGCACTGACATGTGCAATTATTTTTATCAGCGGAGTACTGCAGTCTGAAATATCACTGAAAGGAAATACACACTGTTGATGCCGGCAAACCCCCCCAATATAACTATGCGATTAATCGTGACTAATCGCAGAAATCCACGCAATTAATTGAAATTGAATTAAAAATTTTACTCGCTGCCCAGCACTAATTTTTGTCCAATATTGATCACAATTATCGTTTAACATCAGAGTTAAAGCCCTGTGTTTCATTTTGGATCAGTTTCTTATGACAACAGCATGTTTTGTACATTTGTGTAAAGTGAAAAAAAAAAAAAGTTCATTTTGAGTCCCCCTGTCACGCAGCAGGAATTTAAGTATTTTTATCCAACATTTTATTTCTGTAAAGTGTAATGTGTCATGTCAAAGTACTTACTGTGACCTATTCATACAGGTATTAAACATGTAGATGAGTTATTTAGTTTAAACACAGTTTACTGAACATGAAATGTGTCACTTCATTTTTGTCAATTTTTTGGGATTATTTTGTGTATTTTTGTTTGTGTTGTTGCTCATCTTTTTCATTTAATCAACTATTTTGTTAATTTTTGGTTCATTTCATAGATTATTTTGCTCATTTGTTGTTAATTTTGTTGATTTTGTGTATTTTTGTCTCCTTTATTGCCCATTTGTATGTGTTTTTTGTGGTTATTTTGATTTATATTTTTTGCTTATTTAATTAATTTTTATTTCATAAATTTTGGTCTTTGCTCATGTATTGATTATATTGTTTATTTTCACTGCAATTTTGTTTGTTTTTGGTTCATTCTCTAGATTTTTTTCCTCATTTTGTTGACTAGTTTGTACATTTTATGCTTATTTTGCTCATTTCTTTCCTCTCCTTTTTATGGTGCTTATTTTAATCTAGTCTTCAGTCTTATTGGACGTTCTTATTTGTTTCATTTTCAGCTGACAGGAGAAAACATCAAGAAATCTGAAGTGGATCTGAGGAGACAACTGCACTTCTGTTTGTGAAAAATGATTCTGTGGGCGTTTATGTCAAGTTTTTGGTTTGTTTTTGAAGTAGTGGACCACAGGGACTGCAGATAATTCTGTCTGAAAGTTCTACTGAACTATGTGTTGATGAGGATGTTTGCCGTCACTGAAAAATTGTCTGTATCAAAACTATCATGACTAGAAACAATTCATTATACAGAAATCAGAGAGGCCGAGTCCGGTTTTGGTGTTGGTAGGAAACTACTTTGCATGTATGTTAAGCTGACTGCATTCACAACATTTAATAGATAAGTGAACAATAAGACAAACATCTAATTTACTCCAATTTGAAGCTTGTTTTTGGGTGTAAAATGTCTAAAAAAGAGAAGAAATCGTCTAAATTGTATAAATGGAGAAAAAAGGTGGTATTTGTCAGGACTGGATGGTTTTCCAGCGTCGTGGCTCTAAATCTGCACCGTCCTCTGCTTTATCTTCACCCTCTAATAAACTTTGCATTTCTGAGGATTTCTCTAAAATCCCACTCCCTCCTGGGATCAAACAGGAAGTGCGACTATCTGAGGTCAAACCCAGACAGACGCTGTCCTCCTGCTGGTCTCACACTCTTTTCAGAAACAGGAACCGTTCCTCCCGTTCATCAACTGGGAGCATTAAAGGGTCAATATTTATCAGGTTGTGCATGAATGGATGGTTGGTACTGAATACAGACGGCCAGATCTCCTTTTCATTCTGTCGACAGTGTTGTGATTACTTTGCAAAAATACATGAACACTGACTCACTCGTACGCCGTCTTAATCCTATTAAAATGCAAAAGTATTGATCTGTGTTCTGTCTTCCTCGATTGAGTAAAATCTACATGTAGCATCTGAAACGTGTACTGACAGTTTATTTCTGAACAGCATTTTCTGGTAGAAAGATTTTATTTCATTTTGCCCGTTTACAGAGTTCCAAAGCATAGAACTGAAGAATTACAAGGTCAGAAGGAATCTATTACACCTCATTTGACCAGTAATAACCTCTAAGTTCAGAAAATGTTTTTAACCTTTTATAGTTCACTCATAGAAACACTCTGACAAAGAAAAAAAAAAGAGAAAAAAAAAAGAAATACTCTGACATTCCACATTTTAGCCTTAGTGTGTTATTGGAGGACAGAACAGTTGGTGTATAGTGTAAAGTTCGTGTATTTTTGGAATGTAAGCCCCGCTCTATGTATTTGGCTGAAACTGTTTCCTGTATCTGTCACATTTAACAGTTTTCTTCCAGTTTATTATGACTTTATAATGTAAGGGGGGTTTGTTCTGTTGGTCGTTTGTCCAGGACAACAGATGGAAAGGAGCTTCTCTGCTAAATCTGCTGCATGCATCTTATTCTTTGTAACTACTGCCAATACACACTGTCCTGAAAACTAAATAAACTAACACAAATATAAATACAAACAGGACTTTATTACTTTATGACATTTTTCAAAATTCTTTAGTGTTATGTAGAAAACCAAGGTCAACGAAGTTACCATATTTGGTTCCGTACTCATAAAAAGCAAAAAAATGACAAAAAATTCCAACAAGTATGTGCAAAAAAACAAAAACACGTAAGGTGAAAAGAATAAATGAATTAATAAATGAATGAATGAATTTATTTTTGGTTTTACATCAATCATTGTACTTAGTACATTCATCGTAATAAACATAAAAACCAAAAACAGCGTACAGTGCAAGTGAAACTACAGACTCTTTACTAATTCCTCTATTGCCGCATTTCTACTACGTGGAACCGGTTCGACTCGGCTTGGCTCGTCTCCCGTTGTCGTGCACCTCATTTCCTTTGCACTACCTTCGGAAACTTGTATTTGAGGAGTTACGACGTTTGTTGCCCACAACGGAACCGGCCAGGGGTTCACTCTGCCGCTACATACGTAGTAGAGAATCAAATACGTGACATTCCTGTAAATAAATCACATGCTGTGGACACATGTTTGAGCAGATTAGAGGGATTCCACCTTTAGAAGAAATGGAAGCTTTGACAGTGTTCAACTGGACCTGGTGTGGTCTGTTTAGACCTACTGTGGTCTGTTTGGACCTGGTGTGGTCTGTTTAGACCTGGTGTGGTCTGTTTGGACCTGGTGTGGTCTGTTTAGACCTGGTGTGGTCTGTTTGGACCTGGTGTGGTCTGTTTGGACCTGGTGTGGTCTGTTTAGACCTGGTGTGGTCTGTGTGGACCTGGTGTGGTCTGTTTGGACCTGGTGTGGTCTGTTTGGACCTGGTGTGGTCTGTTTGGACCTGGTGTGGTCTGTTTGGACCTGGTGTGGTCTGTTTAGACCTGGTGTGGTCTGTTTGGACCTGGTGTGGTCTGTGTGGACCTGGTGTGGTCTGTTTGGACCTGGTGTGGTCTGTGTGGACCTACTGTGGTCTGTTTAGACCTGGTGTGGTCTGTTTAGACCTGGTGTGGTCTGTTTGGACCTGGTGTGGTCTGTTTGGACCTGGTGTGGTCTGTTTAGACCTGGTGTGGTCTGTTTGGACCTGGTGTGGTCTGTTTGGACCTGGTGTGGTCTGTTTGGACCTGGTGTGGTCTGTTTAGACCTGGTGTGGTCTGTGTGGACCTGGTGTGGTCTGTTTGGACCTACTGTGGTCTGTTTAGACCTGGTGTGGTCTGTTTAGACCTGGTGTGGTCTGTGTGGACCTGGTGTGGTCTGTGTGGACCTGGTGTGGTCTGTTTGGACCTACTGTGGTCTGTTTAGACCTGGTGTGGTCTGTTTGGACCGTTTCTGCCTCAACTCCATGTTGTCTTCGTTCTGACCAAAACAATGCAGCGTACGTGTGACATCATCGCGCATGCACAATGAAGGTGGAATCGATAAGCAGAATCGTTAAGCAGGCAGGAAAACGATTCCAAGGAATCAAGCTACTGGGAACCAGTTCTCAAAAAGAACCGTTTCTCGATTCCCATCCCTAGATACATGTTTTGAATACACTTAAAAAACCTGAACCAACGCCTTGATCCCCACAGTTCTGGATCATTTATCACCGGGGGATGCAAAGTTAGCGATAACCAGTTCTTATTTTCAGTATATATTGTCGGGTGGAACCGAGTCGACTCATGTTGCTTCCTTTGCAGTTTGGACATTTAAACACAACACAGCGAAACAGTTTATGGCAACACAACCTAAGACCTGCCATGTCCGTTTAATACCTTTGAAATAGTTTTTTAAAGACTTGTAAACTCAAGACTTTTCAAGCCCCTGCAGGAACCCTGCACATGCTTTGGATGCAGTATTAGTGCTTCTGCAAACACCTGGGCCCAATCCTAACTCACCCCTGGCCCTCCCCCTTGGCCCTCCCCCTTATCCCTCCCCCTTGGCCCTCCCCCTTGGCACAGCCACTTGAAACAGTAAGGGTTCGGGCTTGAAACATTTCCCTTTGAAATGGGACAACCCCTCCAGACCTGCTACGTCATCAGCGGTCATCGATGCTGCTATAAACACACGACAGTTTTCTGACAGTGTTCACCAGTGTCAGCAGCTGGGACCGCCTCTGTTCTGTGGGCTATGGTCGTCTTTTTGAGTATCAACCACACACCACAGAAATGTGATGTACAACACACTGACACGGCATTCAACGGTCGATCAAATGATTCAGCTGTTTACAAAGAAAATGCGTACATTCATGTGTTTCTTTGGTCACGCTGCTGCACTTTTCGGTTGTTTACCTCCATCCTTCTGATGATTCAAACAGAATTATGGGACATTTGTCCTACCCCTCTGTCTGTAGTGTGGGCCTGGAAAATGTCCGTTTGAGGACTATACAGCCCTCCGCCTTAGCCCCTCCCCTCTGTCTAGTTGAGAATCGGGACGACACTACCACTTAACATGTACGCACAAGGGGGAGGGGCCAAGGGGGAGGGGCCAAGGGGTGAACTGGGGTTCAGCCCTGGAAAACCTTTACCACTGCTGTCTTGTATCTAAACAGGGGTGTCCAGGCCTGGTCCTGGTCCAGTCCTGGTCCAGTCCTGGTCCAGTCCTGCATGTTTCAGATGGATCCCTCTTCCAACACACCTGATTCAAATGATCAGCTGATCCTCCAGCGCTGCAGAAGACTGAGAACGACCGTCAGGTGGACTGGAAGAAGGAAACATCTGAAACATGCAGGACTGGACCAGGACTGGACCAGGACTGGACCAGGACTGGACCAGGACTGGACAGCCCTTATCTAAAACAAGTGCATGATCCTTGTTTTCAGTCCAAGAGGGGACTGTGTGGGACGTGTAGGTGAGAGTCAGGTTCACGGTTTTGCTAAAACAGAAAAACCATGAAAGGGATATTTATTTATTTTTTTTTGTTTTCATTTATTTATTTATTTATTTATTTCCCATTTTCATAATCATACTTGAAACAGTTCATTAACATCGCACCGAGATGCTGGCAGGCAATCAGTCAGGCCTCATAACACACTTATTAAATCTTATTTGTGCTCGCACCAATTAGGCGTTTTACATTTGGAGCTAAATTAAAAAAGAAAGCTCAAACGTATAAAAACCTGAAAATCTCATTTGCATGATTAAGAAAACCGCGCTGTTTGTAAATAGGCTTCAATTAACCAGATGAAGAAATACAGGCTGGAGAAAAGGCGAAACGACGGAAACACCTGAGAAACACAGGAGGTAATGGGAGGTTTGGAACAGATGACACGTCCTGTTCATGTCAGAGCCCAAAACACACATTTACTGGAATGTCCAGATGTGTCTGTCTATATTTTTGTTTGTTTGTATCGTTGTGTTTTCTGGTGCATTTGGATTTTTATTATCAGCTGTGAAACATTTCAGAAAATGTTGTACCTACTTCTTATTTTCAGATGATTTTCTGTTCTTAAATCCCTTCTTTTCTCTTCGGCTTTTGAAACCATGTGAGCTGTTTGAATGTATTATTTTTATTCAGTTGTTTTATTTGGTATTAGTTTGTTGTTTTTATTTTTTTGTTATTGTTTTTAATTGTAGAGCTTTTTATGTTTTTAATCTATTCTTGTATTTTATTCTTTTATTTAGGTTTTATCTGTTCTTCTGTATTTTTATTTTTTGTATTTATTCATTTTTCTTTTACATTTGTTCTATGTCTTTTAATCTTTTCTTGTATTTTACTCTGTTATTTCGGTTTTCTTTTTTTTTCTGTTCAGCATTTTGGTCCACTGTGCCTGTTTTAAAGGGTTTTACAAACAAAGTTGGATTGAACTGTTGTTATTATTAGAATATGATATACTGCGTTATTATATTATTATTATATCATAACAAATATGTCATTATAACAAAATGATCAGAAGGAAACAGGAGCAAAGCAGATGTATGCAGAAATATCACCACAAAGCAAAGGAACTGCTCGCTCTTTCTACGTATAACATGTCGTTCTTAATAAATGTTTTAAACGGCAAAGATTTTAAGGCTACAGTTTCCCAAAATACACTTTGTTTGTGTCAAAGTGCTGCTTAAAGACAACACGGTCACAGATCCTTTCCATATACTCTGCACTATGATCTGTCATCTCTGTGGTTTGCAGGAGACGATTTTATTTATTTGACTCGTCTCATCAGTTCAGTTACAAAGTTCAGCAAAATAATGAGAAAAATAAAAAGAGGCCAGATCAGAACCAACAGCGTTTCCATGGTAACACATCTCACTCGCTGTTTATCAACCATAGCAGAGGTGACTGACACCAAACAGCACATCATCCACAACACTGATAATGATGAGGATGAGGATGAGGATGATGTGGATGATGATAAGGATGGTGATGATGATGAGCATGATGATGATGATGATGATGTTGATGATGATGAGGATGATGATAAGGATGGTGATGATGATGAGCATGATGATGATGATGATGATGTTGATGATGATGAGGATGATGATAAGGATGGTGATGATGATGAGCATGATGATGATGATGATGATGTTGATGATGATGAGGATGATGATAAGGATGGTGATGATGATGATGAGGATGAGGAAGATGATGGTGAGGATGATAATGATGAAGATGATGAGGATGATGAGGATGATGATAATGATAATGAGGATGATGATAATGATGATGATGAGGATGATGATGAGGATGATGATAATGATAATGAGGATGATGATGATGAAGGCTTGTGGACATGTTGACTCCAGAGCCTGTGAACGTCCACATGGTTCCTGTCTGATGCTGAAGAACGTCTGAAACTGCCTCAGGTTCTTCAGGTGTTTGACCTCATGTGTTGATGGGATGAGTGGTTCTGAAGTGACTCCACAGTTCAGATCAGTAGATGTTTTTGATCACCGGTGGCTTTAAGGTTGTTGGAGGTTCATGTTCATGAAAAACATATATTTAAATATGAATATTTTGCAGCATGAGTGTTCTCAGCGTCCTCACATTCTTCTTCTAGAATGACGCAGGTCAAATGGAAAACCACTCCTACTTTTCACTGTAAACCTTCCACACTCACAGATTTCACAGACTCATCCCTGGTTTACAGGAAACTGTCTAAACTTTTTAACATTATTATTTAATTATCACATAATTCAAAGCATAATCAAGTAAGTAGCGCACATTATGCAGGGGTTCGCGTTTTTTCAAAGAAGGCGAATATTCGCTGCAGTTATAGCATATTTCCAGGCTAAATATGTGGGGCTCGCATGATTTCATACTCCCCACATTTTTCCACTTAAAGTTGAAAAGACATTGGTTTGTAACTCGACACAGGTAGTGATGTAATATGCACAACGCCATCAGCTCGTGCATCCACAGCAGGTAAAATAACTGCAGCTCAGAAAAAGATGATGACAAATGCAGCTGATTTACCGACAAAACTGTGTGCAAACCAGTACGTGGTGTCCTGCACGGCAGCAGGGCCTACTATTACACTGTACTACCACGATTTTACACCCCATGCAACTGGAAAAGAAGAGAAAACCGATGCTAGAGCCACTTTTCCAGCGCGAAACAGCGAAACATTCGAAACTATAATGGGTGCAGCAGAAACCACTGACCTGTAAACGCAGGGAGGAGAACCTGTTTTTTTCACTGAAACACCTCTGTAGAAATGCTGAGGTTAAAGAGTGAATATGAGTGAGTTTGGTCCGTTTAGGACCTTCTAACTGGTTTTATTGCATGTGTTTGCTTTTTAGCAGGTGCTGCTCAGATGTTTTATGGTAAGAGGAGGGAGACTGTTGTCATGACAACATGAGGAGGTAGATGACGACGTCCAGTTAGATGCTGAAGTTGAAATTTGGAGTATTTTATGAGTGTCCTACAAAGAGTTGAGTTAGAAGTTTTCATGTGTTCTTCAAATCTGTTCTATTTCTAGGCGTTACAGGTAGGAGTATCTGGTGTTTGTTGCATATTTAAAATAAACTGAACTGAATGAAATAAATGCTTTTTATCTGCTGCTGATTTTACTCATCTAAGTGAAATACAGCAGATTAACAGGCTGTTAATAGACTGTAGACACTGTTCCTTTGAAGCTAAAAGTTTGTATCGGTTTAATCTGCTTGTCTCTTTTATCTGTTTTACCTGTTTATCTGATTTGTGTGTTTTTCTCATGCCTTCTGCTGTAATACTTTTAATGTTTTATGTGAAGCACTTTGAATTGTCTTGTACATGAAATGCGCTGGAGAAATAAAGCTGCCTTGCCTTTCCTTTCCTTCCTTCTATCTTTCCTTCTTTTTTCCTTCCTTCCTTCCTTGTTTCCTTCTGTCTTTCTTTGTTTATTTCACTTTCTTCCTCCCTACTTGTTTCCTTGCTTCCTTCTGTTTCCTTGTTTTCCTTCCTTCCTTCCTTCCTTTTGTCTTTCCTTGTTTCCTTCTGTCTTTCTTTGTTTATTTCACTTTCTTCCTCCCTACTTTACTTGTTTCCTTGCTTCCTTCTGTTTCCTTGTTTTTCTTTCCTTCCTTCTTCCTTCTGTTCTCCCTCCCTCACTTTATTCCTTCCTGCTCTCTCCTTCTATGTTTTTATTTAATCATCCTTTTTTCCCTCTTTGTTTCCTTCTTTGTTTCCTTCCTACCTTCTCTCCATTGAGAAAAAATGGTCAGACCGTCCAAAGTTGTCAAAAACAATGGTTCTGTAATCCAGTCCTAACTCCTGTGTGTGTCATGTGACGAAAACAGACAGATGATAATAATAAATAAAATAAAAGAAATTAAAATAAACAAAATAATAAAGAAAAGAAAAAAGAAAAGGAAAAAATTTAAATAAATAAACACTTGTTGCCTGTCATTTCCACTCTGTCTTTGTTACATGTTTGTTCTGAACTGAATCTCCATCCACTCCATCTTCATGTGCACAGTTCTTACAGCAGGTTTGTCGGAAACATGTGTTCGTTTGCGTTGCTTTTGCAGATTTTCTAAGAAATGGTGTTGGATTTTGCACTTCACATGGATAGAAACCTGACTCCTGAATGTACTCAATAATGCACCATGAGTGTAACTGCACATTGTAGCAGTACAGGCTGTGTGTGTGTGTGTGTGTGTGTGTGTGTGTGTGTGTGTGTGTGTGTGTGTGTGTGTGTGTGTGTGTAAGCTGGACTTACAGAGCTGGGGCTGGAGTGGCGGCGCAGTTTGGGCGACTCTTTGCCGGCGGAGGAGCTCTTGGCGTTGATGCAGGCATTGTTCTCGGAGTGGACCCTCTTCACCTGGCTGGCGGGCTTCTCGAACGGGTCGAAGCCGCTCTGCGTGCGCTGAACTCTCACCTTCTTGTCCTCAGGGATGGTGTCCAGGGGTTTGATGACCGAGTCTGATCCCTGGACGCTGCGTGTGGACATCTTTGTGACACATATCTGTCAAAGGCAGGAGATAGAAGTCAGCTTTAACCCTTTCATGCACAGCGGTCACTCCAGTGGTCAGTCCAGTGGTCAGTTCTTCTCCAGCTGTTCTCTTGTACATTCATGGGTTTGGTTGTTTCAGTTCCAGATCAGCCAACACAGTGGACACTAATGCACCATCCCATAATAATCCACGTACATTCAGAGCAGTACTGGAACTGTGCTGTTCTAGATAAACCTGATCTGCACTGACAGGTCTGAGTGGAAATCAACTGTTAATTGTTAGATTGTAATTAACATTTTTTTTTATGTTTTGGTTTTGTTTTGTTTTTTGCATATTAT
Source organism: Sphaeramia orbicularis (assembly GCF_902148855.1). NCBI lineage: Eukaryota > Metazoa > Chordata > Actinopteri > Kurtiformes > Apogonidae > Sphaeramia > Sphaeramia orbicularis. The sequence continues at coordinate 921,436 of NC_043972.1, forward strand.
CTCCATGAACTAGGAAGATTATTACTGTTATTAATTATTTAAATTAATTAATTATTTTATGATTTCTATTTTATAATAATAAAGTCAAATACAAAAAGAATCACAATGTTATGAGAATAAAGTCATAGTTATAAAAAAAAAAAAATCATAATTTAACAAAAATGTCATTTGTTTATGAGATTAAAGTCATCATATTCCAACAATAAAGCCATAATATTATCAGAATAATGTGTTAATTTAAACCAGGTGGTAAAAAATATCATAATTTCCCAGAATCCAGTGGTGCCCTGCTGGTCCACAGCAGTAGTATCTGTGTTGGATAAAGGACTGGATCTGAACTACATGTAAATATCCTCAGTATGTTTGATGTGTCTCATGTTTAAGTGTTTGGTTTATTTATTTTCTTCTGTTTGGACATTCATATTCGAAATAAATACATCAATCAATCAAATCAATCAATCAAGTGAGTCATTACTACTATTAGAATATGTTCAAACGTGAGAAAACATCAGATTAGCAGCATTTAACCTGTTTTTATGTCACTGTTTTCATATCACTTTCTAATATTGGGTTTTAAACACATGTTTCTGTGCTTCAAGAATAAAATGCGTGGTGTAGCCGAGTGGACATTTTTGTAAATCCATAAAAAAAAAAAATCAACTGCATTGTTTTTCCATACCTAATGAGGAATAAAAACACTCAAGAAAAGATCTGGACAAAGGTTCTAATAATTCATGCATGAAAGGGTTAAAGAGGAAACTCCATGTGTGGCTGCCAGCGATGAGCTCAAACCTGACGGCGCCCCTCGTCTTCCAAACCCTGTGTGTGCTCCAGCTCTGCTGCTGCCGCGGAGCTACGAACACTGAGCTACGAACACTGAGCTACGAACACTGAGCTACAACAACTGAGCTACAACAACTGAGCTCCAAACACTGAGCTACAACAACTGAGCTCCGAACACTGAGCTCCGAACACTGAGCTCCGAACACTGAGCTCCGAACACTGAGCTCCAAACACTGAGCTACAACCACTGAGCTCCGAACACTGAGCTACAACAACTGAGCTCCGAACACTGAGCTACAACAACTGAGCTACGAACACTGAGCTCCAAACACTGAGCTACAACAACTGAGCTCCGAACACTGAGCTCCGAACACTGAGCTACGAACACTGAGCTCCAAACACTGAGCTACAACCACTGAGCTCCGAACACTGAGCTACAACAACTGAGCTCCGAACACTGAGCTACAACAACTGAGCTACGAACACTGAGCTCCAAACACTGAGCTACAACAACTGAGCTCCGAACACTGAGCTCCGAACACTGAGCTCCGAACACTGAGCTACAACAACTGAGCTCCGAACACTGAGCTCTGAACACTGAGCTACAACCACTGAGCTCCAAACACTGAGCTACAACCACTGAGCTCCGAACACTGAGCTACAACAACTGAGCTCCGAACACTGAGCTACGAACACTGAGCTCCGAACACTGAGCTACGAACACTGAGCTACAACCACTGAGCTCCGAACACTGAGCTACAACAACTGAGCTCCGAACACTGAGCCACGAACACTGAGCTCCGAACACTGAGCTCCGAGCACTGAGCTCCGAACACTGAGCTCCGAACACTGAGCTCCGAACACTGAGCTCCGAACACTGCTGTCTGAGCCACATGGCCTTTCTGTGATCACAACAGCTCTAGTCTGCGTCGCTGCTGCTGCTTCTCCTCCTTCTCCTTCTCCTTTTTCTTCTTCTTCTCCTTCTCCTTCTTCTTCTCCTTCTGTTCCTCAGCTGCACAGTCTCAGGGTTTATCCTTATCTCCACCACACACACATCTCCACATCCATCCAACAGTGCACACACACCACAGATCTCCTCCTTCATCCCCATCGTGCACCCATGCACCCCCAGTCTGGGTTTTTTTGGGTTTTTTCGGCCTTACCAGCTGCTCCTCCACCACGAACCGTGCACATCGGACACAAAAGACGCAAACGGCATGACATGTTTTGCCACGACTGCCTGCAAATTAAATATTTAGGAGCGGGCTCCCCTGCAGGAAGAACTTCTAATTACTCTAATACACATGCAGGAGTCGTCTTGCAGTTGGCTGGTTTGTTGTTCAGCGTGGGCCAGGTTTCACTGGACACTCCACAGCCTTTCCCACTACAGCCACTGCAAACTGGGCAGAAGGAAAACAACACGACAGCAGCTGGTGGCTGCTGCTGACGCTGTAATAATAATTAAACAGCTGGAACCAGAAGATTTCTTATAGATAATCAAACATGCCCTGAGACAAAGGGCCGAAACAGGATGAACCAGGTGGACCAGGGTAGACCAGGGTACACCAGGGTACACCAGGGTACACCAGGGGAGTCCAGGGGCCACATTCAGCCCAGTATGACCTGAAGTGGACCAGACCACTAACATAATAACAGAACAACATATAAATAATGCCGACCCCAAACATTTCAATGTGTTCTATAGTGAAAAAAGTCCAATTACATAATGCAAACGTTTACATCTATGAACTGTCCTTTACAAATGTCTGTGAACGCTGACTGAACCCACAGCTGATCTGCATCCACAGCTGACAGGAAGTGAAGTACAGCTGACAGGAAGTGGACTGCAGCTGACAGGAAGTGAAGTGCAGCTGACAGGAAGTGACCTGCAGCTGACAGGAAGTGACCTGCAGCTGACAGGAAGTGAAGTATAGCTGACAGGAAGTGAAGTACAGCTGACAGGAAGTGAAGTGCAGCTGACAGGAAGTGAAGTACAGCTGACAGGAAGTGAAGTGCAGCTGACAGGAAGTGAAGTACAGCTGACAGGAAGTGAACTGCAGCTGACAGGAAGTGAAGTACAGCTGACAGGAAGTGACCTGCAGCTGACAGGAAGTGAAGTACAGCTGACAGGAAGTGAACTGCAGCTGACAGGAAGTGACCTGCAGCTGACAGGAAGTGACCTGCAGCTGACAGGAAGTGAAGTATAGCTGACAGGAAGTGAAGTACAGCTGACAGGAAGTGAAGTGCAGCTGACAGGAAGTGAAGTGCAGCTGACAGGAAGTGAAGTACAGCTGACAGGAAGTGAAGTGCAGCTGACAGGAAGTGAAGTACAGCTGACAGGAAGTGAACTGCAGCTGACAGGAAGTGAAGTACAGCTGACAGGAAGTGACCTGCAGCTGACAGGAAGTGAAGTACAGCTGACAGGAAGTGACCTGCAGCTGACAGGAAGTGAAGTACAGCTGACAGGAAGTGAACTGCAGCTGACAGGAAGTGACCTGCAGCTGACAGGAAGTGACCTGCAGCTGACAGGAAGTGAAGTATAGCTGACAGGAAGTGAAGTACAGCTGACAGGAAGTGAAGTGCAGCTGACAGGAAGTGAAGTGCAGCTGACAGGAAGTGAAGTACAGCTGACAGGAAGTGAAGTGCAGCTGACAGGAAGTGAAGTACAGCTGACAGGAAGTGAACTGCAGCTGACAGGAAGTGAAGTACAGCTGACAGGAAGTGACCTGCAGCTGACAGGAAGTGAAGTACAGCTGACAGGAAGTGACCTGCAGCTGACAGGAAGTGAAGTACAGCTGACAGGAAGTGAACTGCAGCTGACAGGAAGTGACCTGCAGCTGACAGGAAGTGACCTGCAGCTGACAGGAAGTGAACTGCAGCTGACAGGAAGTGAAGTACAGCTCACAGGAAGTGAAGAAGCTGAAGGAACAGAAGAAGGAGACCGGCCACACCGTGTGTCCTTTCACCGTTTACTTCCTCCCTTCCTTCCTTCCTTCTTTCATTCTTTCTTTCCTTCCATTTTTCCTTGTTTTCTTCCTTCCTTCATACTTTCATTGTTTGTTTCTTACCTTCATTCCTTCCATCTTTCTTTCTTTCTTTACTTCTTACTTTCCCTCCTCCCTCCATTCTTTCCTTGTCTGGTTCTATCTGTCCTTTTCTCTTTCCTTCATTCTTTTTCCTTTCCGTCTTCCTCCCATCTTTCATTGTTTCCCTATTTCCCTCTTTCCTTCCTTGTTTCCTTCACCCAAACCCTTCTTTCCTTCCTTCAAACTTTCAGTGTTTGCTTCCTATCTTCTTTTTTTCCTCATTTCCCTTTCTTTCTTTCTTTCTTTCTTTCTTTCTTTCTTTCTTCCTTCCTTCCTTCCTTCCTTGTCTGGTTCTAACTTGCCTTTTTCCTCTTGTCTTTTATCATTATTTTTCCTTTCCTTCTAGCTTCCATCTCTCCTTGTTTCCATATTTATTTCCTTCTTTCCTTCAGTCTTTCCTTCCTTCCTTATTTCCTTCCCTGCATCTTTCCCTGTATTTCCATCTTTCCTTCCTTGTTTCCTTCCTTCCTGTCTTCCTTCCTTCTGTCCAAAAATACTGTTTCATGTCTGTCTAACTAACTCAACATTAATTAAATTAACTAAACTGAGCTCCAGTTGTCCTCATCATTCATTTCTCACTTCCTGTTCATTTGTGATTTCTATTCCACACCAGGACACATTTGTACAGTACATTTGCATCAGGACACATTTGTACAGTACATTTGCATCAGGACACATTTGTACAGTACATTTGCATCAGGACACATTTGTACAGTACATTTGCACCAGGACACATTTGCATCAGGACACATTTGTACAGTACATTTGCATCAGGACACATTTGTACAGTACATTTGCACCAGGACACATTTGCATCAGGACACATTTGTACAGTACATTTGCATCAGGACACATTTGTACAGTACATTTGCACCAGGACACATTTGCACCAGGACACATTTGCACCAGGACACATTTGTACAGTCAGATGCTGTCGCTGACAGGTAATAAAACCAGTCGTGTTTTCATGCTGCTAAGAATAAATACATGCCATGTTGTCTGACTGTCTTAAAGCGCTGCAGTCCACAGCACAGTTCATAAAAACAGAACAGTTTAAAAACATGGGAACGGTTTAATAGCTTTGTTTAACTACATGTAAAGCCTTATTAAGTACATTTTTATGAATCAACACAGGTGAATAGTTAAAGCGAGAAATAGAGTTGTACATATGAAATGAAATGTATAACTAGAGAAAATGTTTACGCAAATGAGTCTGTAAAATAGGCCAGAAATGCACAAGTGACAGATGCCCACGGAGCATAATGAGAAGCTTGAAATGGTACATGGTAATGAGACGGGGGTGCTGTCATAAATATGAGTCCTGTGCAAACCCAGCAGGTCCTCAGCGACAGCAGTAGTAAACTGGAACAGCACAGAAACAAACACTGGCATTTCGGACATATTGCACCGGCAGACATCAATAGTTGATGAGGGAGTGTGGGTCGGACGTGTTCAACAAGGCTCCGGCTGAAAGCGCTCTGCACTCACAATATCAGACACAAAAGGACAACAGAGACCAGGGGTGTCAAACAGAGGGTCTGCGGGCCCAAACTGGACTGACAAATGGTGCAATCCAGCCGCAGGATGAGCTCACAAAGTGCAAAAATGACACTGACAATATTAAACAGGCAAGGGTGTTCACATACAACTCAGTGTGATCAAGTACAAGCCTATACAGTCGTGGAAAAAAATATTAGACCACCACGTGTTTTCTTCAGTTTCTTGTTCATTTTACTGCCTGGTCCAACTAAAGGTCCGTCTGTTTGGACAAATAGAATGAGAACAACACAAACAGCTCATAGTAGTTGAATTTCACAGCTCATATCTATGCATTGAACATGTTTTCTGGATAAAACCCAAATCCCTTCAGTTCTTCCATCAGTATCTGTGTCATTGTTCTGACACAAACTGTGCTTTTATTCATTCCATGTTTTCTTTTCTGTCTGTTTTAGTCACATGACACACACAGGAGTTAGGACTGGATTGTATAGCCATTGTTTTTGAGGACTTTTGATGGTCTAATATTTTTTTCCATGCCTGTATAATAAAAGGGAAGTGGACTCTGTGTGTGTGTGTGTGTGTGTGTGTGTGTGCGTGCGTGCGTATGTGTATATGTGTGTGTGTGTGTGTGTGTGTGTGTGTGTGTGTGTGTGTCTCAGGCATCACACAATATCCAGAAAAAGCAGACTGCTGCAGTTTGGCATATTTCTGTATTTTAGGTCAAGGAACAGAGAAGTGAAAACAACAAGTTGACAGGGCCAATGTTTTAGGAAATATTAGTGATTTTAGAATACAATAGCCTCCCAATGGCCAATCACATTGCTACGCCCAGAATCATAGAATCATCATTTAACTGGGTTACCTAGCAACAGATAAACAATAGGTCCATGTCGCCATGGTGTCAAATTTCCTGTACAGAAACAGACATACCAGCTGAGAGGTTATTCAACTGAAAACACCAGTGGAATTTACCAAGAAAGGAAAGAAAGGAAAGGAGTGACCTGGATCAGAGGATCTGGAACCCGTGGCTCCACACAGGTCAACACACTAATAGCATAACAATTTATACGTAATGAAAACTCCAAATTATCTCCTCGGTTTAATGTGAAAAAAGTACAATAACATTATGAAAATATGTACATTTATAAACTATCCTGTCATCAGATATGACTCATTTGAGCGTTCAGAGGCTCTGTAGTTACCATGGAAACACCGTCATCTTCTACAACATTGATTCCCCAGTCAAACCCATGGAGTTGGATCAATGACAGTGGATGGACACACTGGGGTTATGTTCACTTAATGTTGTATTTTGCTGAAAAAGGGAATTTTTCTTCGGTTTTCTCTGTTTTGATATAATAACTAAACTTTATCTGATCTTTAATGAACATCTACATGATCAGTGAATTAAATATAGAAAAATATATGATTTTGACTGAAAAAAAGCCAAATAAAGAAGATAATATTACAACAAATGGTCAGAAACCACTTAAGAAATGTTAAATATGGAGACAAATGCACCTGGGAACTGCTCCAAAAGTAGCCCTGGGTCTTTATGGGTTAAAGTGAGTGTGACGCCCCTGGTACAGACGATCAGATGCAAAACACAACAGACAGACTCACAAAGGTCACTTTTGTTTTTTTTCCAACACCAGCAGAGACAAACGGACTCAGCTGATGACAGAGGTGACGTGTTCCCAAACTCAGCCGTGACGCTGGTACTGACCGTCTAACCGCACTTTAAAAATTAACCAATGACAATGCTTAAGCTCATATATTTTGTTTCAAACAACGGCATGATCACTTTCAGTTACGAGCTGACATGAAACGCACAACCAGGCTTAGGAGTTAGGAAAGTACCCAGAAGCACTGACCCAATGACAGGATAATTTTAAAATACTTCCATGTGTTTTACTTTCAGGTACAATTACAGTACTACTTCACTGCAGTCATTTGGACAGGTCATACTGACAAAAACACCCGATATCTGCTGAGGAAATGAGATTCAACTACATGGAAACAGTTAGCTTTCCTGTCAAAATACTCCAAAAAGTCCAGTATGAGGTATTCTGATACTTCAGCTATGTAAAAGCACTTAAACATACACAATATACATACACAAGAAGAAAAAGTTCTGAATTCAAACCTCTGTTTAGTAAAAGTATTAAAGTAATATGAGCAACATGTACTTAAATAATGAAGCTCAAGTTGTCACTGTGGAGTAAAATGAACGTATGATACATGCAATATTATTGGATTTATTTTACTTCTGCATTAATCGTTAATATTTCATTTTACTGCTGTAGATATTCAAGGCTGAGCTCAGTTCAACGATGTCATAAACTGTTTGCTTGTTTAATCCACAGAACTGTGTCATATTCTGTTAGATTATTAAATGAAGCTGATGAGGTGATGAAACCTGTAATTAAATGATTAAAAACCAGTCACTGAAGCAGTCACTTCAACTTCAGCAACAGTCTGACACAAAATCTACAAAAACTACAGACAAATAAATAAATAAACAGGCATATAAATTCACATTTTGATGTGCATTGTTTGTAGTTCATTTATGTACCTGTTTGCTGGCAGCCTGGAACCTAAATACAAATAAGTTAACCAGCTTATGGTTTCTGTTCATGGACTGAATCTGAACTGATCGTTGTCGTCTGATCTGTCGTTTAGAGAACCAGGGCAGGTGCATGTAGATCTGGAGGATATAAGATAGTGATGAAAAAAAACAAACACCTGTAATCAGTTTCTTGAGGCTCCTGTCTTTTGCAGTCAGTACTGTTTTATGACATGAACTAGTGCACTGACCTGTGTGGAAGCCCAGGCTGTAGATGTGGTGGTTTTTATCCTGGGCACAGATGACTTTTGGGAAAACATGAGTCTGTATTTTATAAGTACTGACGTAAAGATAGTTTGGTAAATCACTCTTCAGAATTCAAATGACAATTAATATATTATCAATATCTAGGGACTGAAGTTAGTAAATGCGTCGTTCCTGTTTTTAACTTCATTTCCCATCATGCAGTGTCGTACTGCACTTCCTGTCAACTGTCATGGGCATAGCAACACGACTGTGAGACTATTGTATGAAAAATGACTAATGTCGCCCAAAATATTGGTCCTGTCAACCTGCTGTTTTCACTACTCTCTTCTTTGACCAAAAATACATAAATGTATACATTTATATATATATATATATATATATATATATATTTTTTTTTTTTTTCTCTCAATTTTAGACACGTTCGTTCAACAAATAAATTCATTCATTTATAATATTTTATCCTGGAGCTTTTTGCACAGGCCTATACTTATCTTTAGTATTTTGTGTGATATCTTCATACAGTCCTTTTTGCACTAAGCGGTTCTGCTGCTTAATAGAACAGAGCAGCTAAACGGATTTTCTTTGTTCCTGCGACAGTGACAATAAAAATCTATTCTATTCTATTCTATTCTATTCTATTCTATTCTATTCTATTCTATTCTATTCTATTCTATTCTATTCTTTTCTAATATGATCATTGAATGAAGCTTGGCTGCAGTAACTGGAGTTTATTTACCTATAACTATACACTGATGCATCTGTAGTTAATGTTTGAGTAAAAACACGTTTGAAATGTTCATCTAAAACCATTTAAAACCATCTAAACCCATCTAGAACCATCTAAAACCATTTAAAACCATCTAAACCCATCTAAAACCATTTAAAACCATCTAAACCCATCTAAAACCATTTAAAACCATCTAAACCCATCTAGAACCATCTAAAACCATTTAAAACCATCTAAACCCATCTAGAACCATCTAAAACCATTTAAAACCATCTAAACCCATCTAGAACCATTTAAAACCATCTAAACCCATCTAGAACCATCTAGAACCATTTAAAACCATCATCGTCCTGTGAGATACTGATCCATCCATCATTACAGCAGAACTGAAAGCACAGATGATGCAGAAACGACCAAAACCCGTTTTAATCGTCCCCTTCTGACTTCCACCACTTCTACTTGCGGTTAAATTCCAGATCTCCTGTATGTTCAGATCTGAATTCTACTTCCACCCCTAAACCTGCACATGGTAGTCAGCCGTCAGCTGTAAATGATCCAACCTAATGGACAGTGCGGTGTACGGTTTCTGAGAAAGTGCAAAAGTATCCCTTAAGGGAGTGTTCATAGATACTGTGCCATGCACCAAAACAAACACCCCCCCCCCATTTTGGAGAATGAATAATGAAGGTTTTTTCATGACCTGAGGGACAGACTCATTTAGGACGTTCTCACCCTCTGTTTTGCTCTGGTGTTGTGTGTTCCTTCTTCTGCGTGGACCACTGCTGTTGGAACCGTGGCTCTGTTGTTGTTCTGCACTAGTGTTTGGACACACTTGTGTTTGGTTTCAGAGGCCGCTGTGCACACTGCGCACACTGTGCACACTGTGCACACTGCGCACACTGCACACATTCACACTTAGGAAACAGTTTTATACATGCGCATCAGAATTGATTTTTAGTGGAAATCTCCAACAGCCCCTTCCAGCACACAGTGGGTTAACGAGGTCACGTCTTTTTAAAAGGAGAGAAAATTAGATATTCAAAACGAGGAAACTTCAACAAATTCTACAATAAATGGAAACTGTTTGTGGATTTTTTTGAGACAATGTAATTCCCTTCCCCCTCCCTTTTGTTTTGTGTTTTTTTAATTTATTTTAATTTATTTCTTTTATTGTATTGTATTTTATTTTATTATCAGTGTGCCATGCTGTTGGCATGGACTGTTCATTTTCTCGCATACACATCAATAAAAACATGAAAAAAAAAAAAAAGAACAGATTTTTAGTTGCATGCACATTGAAGAGAGCAGTGTTGTGTGAGTTACTTCCAAACTGTAATACATTACAGATTACTTGTTACTGTTATTTAATTCATTACTTTACAATATTACTGTCTTGGAATTGTAATGAGTCCTGTATTACTTCTGAGTTACACACAGACTCTCATCATAAATAGTGCGTGCACAGTAGAACCCCCCCACCCCCATATAAAAGAGAGAGGAGAGCCTTGGGGCACCGAAATTTGCACCCCAGAGTACTGTACATGTGGAGGAAAAGCTCAGTGAGTAACACTTGCACTTTTTTCAACATTTTACATGTTCAAATCACATCAATCATGTTGTAAATCCCAGCTGGACTGACTGGACAGATCCTGAGCCTTTGTGCAGTAATCTACACCTGGATTTACTGCCTCTGTCCACAATAATACACATTATACAGACTAAATGTCCACAATAATAGACATTATATAGACTAAATGTCCACAATAATAGACATTATATAGACTAAATGTCCACAATAATAGACATTATATAGACTAAATGTCCACAATAATACACATTATACAGACTAAATGTCCACAATAATACACATTATACAGACTAAATGTCCACAATAATAGACATTATACAGACTAAATGTCCACAATAATACACATTATACAGACTAAATGTCCACAATAATAGACATTATATAGACTAAATGTCCACAGTAATAGACATTATACAGACTAAATGTCCACAATAAGAGACATTATATAGACTAAATGTCCACAATAATAGACATTATACAGACTAAATGTCCACAATAAGAGACATTATATAGACTAAATGTCCACAATAATAGACATTATACAGACTAAATGTCCACAATAATAGACATTATACAGACTAAATGTCCACAATAAGAGACATTATATAGACTAAATGTCCACAATAATAGACATTATACAGACTAAATGTCCACAATAAGAGACATTATATAGACTAAATGTCCACAATAATAGACATTATACAGACTAAATGTCCACAATAATAGACATTATACAGACTAAATGTCCACAATAATAGACATTATACAGACTAAATGTCCACAATAATAGACATTATACAGACTAAATGTCCACAATAAGAGACATTATACAGACTAAATGTCCACAATAATAGACATTATACAGACGAAATGTCCACAATAATAGACATTATATAGACTAAATGTCCACAATAACAGACATTATACAGACTAAATGTCCACAATAATAGACATTATACAGACTAAATGTCCACAATAACAGACATTATATAGACTAAATGTCCACAATAACAGACATTATACAGACTAAATGTCCACAATAACAGACATTATACAGACTAAATGTCCACAATAACAGACATTATATAGACTAAATGTCCACAATAACAGACATTATACAGACTAAATGTCCACAATAATAGACATTATACAGACTAAATGTCCACAATAACAGACATTATATAGACTAAATGTCCACAATAATAGACATTATACAGACTAAATGTCCACAATAACAGACATTATATAGACTAAATGTCCACAATAATAGACATTATATAGACTAAATGTCCACAATAATAGACATTATATAGACTAAATGTCCACAATAACAGACATTATATAGACTAAATGTCCACAATAATAGACATTATACAGACTAAATGTCCACAATAACAGACATTATATAGACTAAATGTCCACAATAATAGACATTATACAGACTAAATGTCCACAATAACAGACATTATATAGACTAAATGTCCACAATAATAGACATTATATAGACTAAATGTCCACAATAATAGACATTATACAGACTAAATGTCCACAATAACAGACATTATATAGACTAAATGTCCACAATAATAGACATTATACAGACTAAATGTCCACAATAACAGACATTATATAGACTAAATGTCCACAATAACAGACATTATACAGACTAAATGTCCACAATAATAGACATTATACAGACTAAATGTCCACAATAACAGACATTATACAGACTAAATGTCCACAATAACAGACATTATATAGACTAAATGTCCACAATAATAGACATTATACAGACTAAATGTCCACAATAACAGACATTATATAGACTAAATGTCCACAATAACAGACATTATACAGACTAAATGTCCACAATAACAGACATTATATAGACTAAATGTCCACAATAACAGACATTATACAGACTAAATGTCCACAATAATAGACATTATACAGACTAAATGTCCACAATAACAGACATTATACAGACTAAATGTCCACAATAATAGACATTATACAGACTAAATGTCCACAATAACAGACATTATACAGACTAAATGTCCACAATAATAGACATTATACAGACTAAATGTCCACAATAACAGACATTATATAGACTAAATGTCCACAATAATAGACATTATATAGACTAAATGTCAAATAAAATTAATGTTTATTTGCAACTTAGTATAGAAAACTATTACATGATCAAAAACAAATTAATTTTAGCAAAAAAAGGTCTCTGTTTTGAATGTCTGTGATGTTAAAATGGGGTCAGGAGTCAAAAAAGGTTGGAACCAGTGGGTTAGTGTAATGCATTACTTTTGTAATGTGTTCCTCCCAGCACTGGTCATTAGCCAACAACCCAGTCCTACAGTAATCCTGTGAACCTGCAGCGGTCTTTAGCTCTGTAAGAGTCGTTAGCCGGGGAGACATCGGAGATCCCCCACGAGGACGTGGAAGATCCCCGAGGAGGAAAAGGTCACGATCGACGCTCTGATGCTTTGTTGTCACGGCGACCCTGAGTGGGACAATCAAGCTGAAACGGAGTGAAGTATTGACGGACTGAAAGAGGGGGGATGGGCCGTAACGTCAGGTGGAAGCAGCAGAGTGATGCCCCCAAGACAAATAAAGACATTCAGAGGACGTCGCACATAATTGATCCAGACAAAACAAACCGAAAACTTGACGGGCTCGTATTATTGATGTCCTGCGAGAATAATCCGGATGGGAAACACTTGATGAATTTTACGCAGCTCAGATGGATATAACCTTGGAGACTGGTGGGCTCTGAACGCACAGGCCTGGGTGGAGACACTGGAAGGCTAAGGCCGTTTACATCATTTCTGAGCTGGAAAAGACCCTGATCATTGATGCTTGAACCCTAGACTTCCATCCAATCTTCTAAGAGTCTCCACACGGGATTCAACCTCCAGGCCGACTCCACATGTCCTGCTGACCTTCACAAAATTATCGACATTTATAAGCGTAGAGTTCTAATTATTTCTCCAAAGCAGCCATTGCATGCGATGGAAATAGAACAGTACATTCTGCAGTGATTTACATTAGAGGAGATTATCTACAGATGATCCTCAGCTCCAGATGATCACGTCAATCTATAGATAGAAAGACACAAGGAAAGGAAAAGACAGTCGACACTATAATCTACCCTCCCTCTGATGACTGGAAATAGAAGCTCTAGCACGACTGCAATCCAAACACTGCTCTATTTTCATTCCTTTAATTGATGTTTATGAAAATGTCCATGGATCTATCCAGGCATCAGTTTATCTGGTATGTATCATTATTATATTATTAGCACGAGTAAGAATAACCAGAAACATGTGAAACATGAAAAGTAGGTGATGTGTCTCTTTCAGGACCATAGAAGCATGAAGAGAAGTAAGACAGAGTTTTTATTTCTTTCAGTAATACAAGTCCTTTGTACAGTATTTGTCAAACATCAGTAGTAGTTAATGATGATGAAGATGCAGTAAACTGGACATAAACGCTGCAAAAATCTAAATCTTACCAAGTGTAGTTTTTCATTTCTCAAATAGAAGATAATATAAATATGCATATAAAAAATATGTGTGAATATAAAAAACTATGGTTCTCTGATTAAAAAATTAAATAAATCAGTACTATACATGTATAGCATTTTGTAGTAAGTTTTTGTGTTCTTATGTGTACAGATATATATTGCAACGGTTGTGAAAGTGAAAAATGCCAGTAAATATATATTTAAAAAAAACATATATACTTGAATTAAGCAAAAAAAAAATAAAAAAAATAAAAATGTTGAATTAAGCAAAAACATCTGCCAATGGAACAAGTGAAAATGATCTTGGTCAGATTAGTGTAAATCAGATTTTCCAGATCGATTGTCTATAAATCAGTTCTTCTATCTGACTGAAAAGTTCCTCTTCAGCTGATTCTGTCTGATTTTAAGTGTGATGACATATTTGGACTAGAAATGAGAAAAATACACTTGGGAAGATTTAGATTTTTGCAGTGCACAGCTGAAGAAGTAAACTGTCCCTCAAACAGTTTCTGGAACCGTTCAGACTAACACAGACAGGCTGTATTTTTTTCTAAACTGGTATTTTCTCCTTTCTCAACCTTTGTTTTACAACATATATCTGTACACATAAGAACACAAAACTTACTATTAAATGCTATAAATATACAGTCCTGAAATGTTTTAATCTTTTTAGAGAACCATAGTTTTTTATAGTCACACATTTGTTCATGTGCATTTTTCTTCTGTCTTCTACAGTTTCAGAAACATATCTACTCTATGTTGTATGTATTATCCTGTATAAATAGTGCTGTTTGTATTTTATTGCTGCTGCCCGCTGAGCCAACTGCATCGAAGTTTAACTTCTGATGTCAAATCTGAAATGACAAAGTCTAAGTCTAAATGTTCAGAAAACCTGTCGACCTTCAGCTCATGTTAAACGTAGCAGATGCAGAGGCTTTAGTCTGGCATGAAGTGGAGCGACAATGACAGTTAAGTTTGTGTTAACTTAAAAGTGTTAGTTCACTTGACACTTTTTCTGTATGTTATATCCAGAGACCCAGCAATGCATTTTTGTCCTCTTTAGGGGATAAGAATTTCACAACTTTACTGAAAATAAATAAATAAATAAATAAACGCTGTCCACTGCAAAGGACAATCCACAAAAAAAAAAAAAGCATCCGAAATAACTGTTGCATTGTGTTGTTTCCAATAAAAGCAGTTATTTAATGTAAAAAAGCCTAAACTTGTATTTGGGTCTCAGGAGGATATAGATATCTCCACAACACCGTACAGAGGTGTGCTTCCAAATGTGTCGGAGCTGATCACCATCTACGACAGGTGCATGATCACTAAACCAACATAAACATGCACAAACTGGGCTCTGACGCCATTGTTTTCCAGTTTCTTCCCCTTCCACACAGTTAAACACAAAACGGAGTATTTCAAAATTTTCAGTTTGGAGGCAATTTAGAGAAAGCTCGACTTCAGTGACATAAAACACTGTTTACATGTGGACCAGAGGCAGAAATACACAGAAAATGTTTCCTTGTGGACAAAGCATCCTGGTTCTTTCATACTACTCCATCTTTTTAATAGTCTCTGAATTCTGCATCTTAGGCACCGAGTTCAAAGCTCACTGGTTTCTAGTAAAAGATAAAACTCGCAAAACACAGTGTGTGCAACTGAAAGTAAATGACAGTTTGTGTGTTTGTGGTAATGAGAGGACATACCGCCGGTGGAACAGCATGACTCTCCCACAGCTCCACTGGGCTCCATGGAACACAGCTGCAGCAGGCACCAGTTTTTTCACTTCATTCAAGATTTTTTTGTTCGCTTAATTGAATACATTTTTTTGCTTAATTCAAGTTTGGTTTTTTTTGCTTAATTCAAGATTTTTTTTTTTTTTGCTCAATTCAAGATTTTTTTTTTCTTAATTCAAGATTTGTTTTTGCTTAATTCAATTTTTTTTTTTTTTTCTCAATTCAAGATTTTTTTTTTTTACTTAATTCAAGATTTTTTTTTTTTTTTGCTCAATTCAAGATTTTTTTTTCTTAATTCAAGATTTTTTTTGCTTAATTCAATTTTTTTTTTTTTTTTTTTGCTCAATTCAAGATTTTTTTTGCTTAATTCAAGATTTTTTTTTTTTTTTTTGCTTAAATTGCAAAACTTGCCAGACACAGTGTGTGCGACTGAAAGTAAATGACAGTTTGTGTGTTTGCGGTAATGAGAGGACATACCACCCGGTGCAACAGCATGGCTCTCCCACAACTCCACTGGGCTCCGTGGAACAGAGCTGCAGCATGCACCAGGCTGTGATACACTTGTTAGTCAGATCAGTGCACCGTTGGTTGTACAAGAACGATCCACCATGTGAACACAGCGCGTTCCATAAATTATTTAAAAAATATACCACAGCTTTGATTAAAATGTTCGAACAGAAACATGGTCTTTAACGGGCTTTTGTGGGCACCGCTGATGGGGATGCTAACTGGGCCTGCTGCTGTATGGCAGCTGGTTGCCCTGCTACATCTGGCTTTTCTGTTTCCAGGACAGAAACGCCCCGACAAGACAGGGAAAACCCGCCACGGATGCAATTACACCATATTGATCTAGTGAAGGACAACCTCTTTAATCACTATTCTCATCCACAACCCCAGCCCGTTTCTATTAAACCAACACTCACATGCACAAACAGAAACCACCTGTGATAAAGGGCGCTGTTTTCTATGTGTCAGTTATTGCGTCCTGCTGCAGTGACCCCATTACCCTACAGGGACTGCATAGGATTCATCTTATCTTGGAGCTGTCATACGATAATGCAGTGGGTAGGCACTAACGCAGCAGGCAGGCGCAGACTAATGCAACTATCTCCAGAGGAGTAGCTACTGATGACATTAGCCTGAACGATGACAAGATCCACAGAGGCCATAAAAGACCAATCAGCCATAAAAGCCTACTTTTGTGCTCGGCTAACTCAAGGCTATCAGCCATGTTAACTTGGCCACATTCAGGGCTTACCCACTGCGTGAATGCATTTGTTTTTCACTCAGACAAAGCAGGGCTATCGTCTTGCCTGGGCTCATCATTCTGGGCTCAAGATGATAGCAAGACGATACACCAGAGGGGAGGCTGGAAAAAACACCTCATCCTCCTCCCAACCGTGGTGTCGCAAACGCACAAGCCTTTGTTCGAGAGTTTTTGAAAGGCAGATGGTGTGTGTGCGCGCACTAAATTTAGCTGCTTTTGCTGGTGTCTCCTCAAACAGAGCAGCGCTTTGTGTGATGTCTTGGTCAGTGACTGCTGAAAGAGATTTCAACTGAAGACGGGCGGATTGAAAGAGAAGACGAGCTGATCAGATAATGTCTGAGTGAGTTTATCAGGAGTAGAGCTGATGGAGAGTTAAGACATTTCACTGTGATGACATTCCACTGGAATCAGCCCTGGTTGATCTCTGATCATGCATCAGGATACGTCCTACCCCTGATAACTGAGCTGCTTCAGCTGTACACCAGACACAAAAGCAAAGTACCACCAGCTTCTGTTTCAGACTCATCTGCAGTTTAGGGATGGAACCAGTGGAACATTTCAGATCACAGTTACTGTGACCAAAATTATCACAGTTCTCATTATTATCACAGTATTGTAGAAATTGAGCTCAAAATGTTCAAAAAGTACTAATACACACTGAAAGAATTTAACCAAGTTGTATTAAAATAGTAATATAATACCAGTCCCACTGTCCCTTCTGTGTCAGAACCATTCACATATTAACCCTTAGTGGTCTGAGTCTATTTTGTCTGTTTTTCAGTCCTTTTGATTTGGCCTTTATATACTATAGAAACAAATGTTTGGGATCTGTTTTTTCAGCACAACTTCATCTAGATCATCTGTCTATTATTTTTTCACTTTAACCTACTATAAAAACACAAAAGGACAAAAAACACCCAAAAAATATAAAATCTGATTTGAAAAATGTATATAATTTATTGCATAGATAACACACAGATGTTTAACGAACCTTTTCACAGACTTTAAAAGTGAACATTGGTTCCAAATATTAGATATAGAAAATTAAAACTGTAATAAATTAAAACTATACTCAAATATTTGACATAAAAGCAGATCTTTACGTAGGTGTTTTTTCCTCTAAAAGTGTGTTAATCAAACACAGTTATCATGAGAATTAGAATTTAAACGCTAATACTAACCGTCTGTGATTTTACCGCCGTTTATCATTATACCGGTAATGGTTCCATCCCTACTACAGTTAGAATCATATACAGTCAGAACACATTATGATTGTGTTACTTGCTCATGCAAGCCTCTCAAGGTGTAAAAAGTGAGAATATTTACCAAAACGTGAATATGAAAGATGAAAAAAGATGGCTATTGTATGTAATATGCAATCTGGAAAGTCACTGCATGTTCCCTTTTTCTGTAACCAAACCAAGACCGACTCCAGAAGCTCATTTTCTCAGCCTTTTCTTGTTTCTTTACATTGTCCTCTGACATCAACACATTACTGAAGCAACAGGTGTTCAGGTGACCTTCAAAGTGCAACAGAAGCAATAAACAGCACAGAGAAGAAGAAATTCACATTTAAAGAGAAAGAGTTTTCACCCTCCACCAAGTTTAAACTCCTATAGGTATTTCTGACAATAACAACAACCATGTGTTCAATCAAACATGTCACCTACATTTGCATCCCAGTCTGCTCCAGTACAGGCGGGAATGGAAACAATCTCGACGTCGCAACGATCTTAACCTTTGACCTTGGGTGTCAGTGTCTAATCATTTCATCCTCGAGTCAAACTGAAAACATGGGTCAAATTTGGAGGAATTCACTCAAAAGTATTCATCACTTTATATCCAAGTCAACATTTCTGGCATTTTTATGATAATTCTGTCAAAACATTCACATATTAACATCATACAGGTCGACGGACAGATCATCTATAGAGATCCAGTGTAAATGCAACTGAAAAACTGTAAGTACTCATCAGTTTCTGTAGTCCGCTGTGTTCTAAAGTATATCTGGCAGACCAAAAAGTGTTACTCAACAATACTACAGCACCAAACCACATGTATCTGCTACAGCACTAGCATACTAAAGACTACCTGTACTTTCACTGGTCCACATGTGCTGTATGTAAACAGAAAACATGGGCCATTAAATCCCCAAGTCCATTCTGTTAATATCTTTTTTTCTAACTTTTTACACATGACGTCAGCTGTGATCAACCATAACTTCATAACCATTGACAGGAGCAGTGGTAATAATACTGATTATTTCATTCCAGTGGAACCTTTTACTGAGTTGGAGATATCGGGTTACAAGTGAACGTCAACGAGTTGGAAGCAGCAAAATGAGCAACATAAAAAACTGTGTGACTTTGACCAGGGCTATGTCGTAACAGTCTGAGCATCTCCACACCTGTAGGTCCTGTTGGGTGTTCCTGGTCTGCAGTGGTTAGTGCTGACCAAAAATGGACAATCTCAGGACAACTGAACCACTGTGGATCTACTTACTACTACTTAAGCCTGTTAACAGCATTGGCCACTGACCATACCCCCCCCCCCCCCCCAACCCCACCCCCTCCTGTCTTGTGCCAGTCTCTCTCTCCAGATCCTGCTCAGCTGTGACACTCCACCAGGTGTTCCTTGGTCTTCCTCTTCCATGTTTGTCCTGTGGGTTCCACTGCAGGACTTGACCTGTGATGGTTTGCACAATGGGTGTCCAATCCAAGCCCATGTTCCATCCTGTGAGTCCACTTCTAGTGCAGCTTGTTTGGTTCTTTCCCACAGCTTTTTATTTTAACCGGCCATCTGATGTTAAGGCTCAGACTTGTAGCTTGTTCAGGAGACTCTTTGTTGTTTTCCACGTCTCAGATCCGTAGAGGAGTATGGTTTTTATTCTAGAGTTGAACAGGCATGTTTGGTCTACCTGCTCTCCAAATGGCCAAATGCCGCTCTTGCCTTGCCTAATGTGGACGCTGCTGGACAAATAATCCCATCCACTGAGACCCCACCTCTCTACTTCCAGGACTTCATGGATCTGCTGCTAATGTCTTGGTCCAGATACCACAGCGCACTTTCACAGGTCTGCTGGAGTCTAGACCTCAGGTCAGAGATGTTTTGTCTACAGAAGTGAACCCCCACAATATTAGAGCGCTGGTAATAATAATAATGGATTAGATTTTACATAACTCTTTTCTAGACACCCAAAGCGCTTTACATCATTGATCCATTATTCATTCACTCTCACATTCTCCCTCTGGTGGTGGTAAACTACATCTGTATCCACAGCTGTTCTGGGGGGGGGGGGGGGGGGGCAGACTGACAGAAGCGTGGCTGACAATTCATGCCTACGGCCCCTCCCACCACCACCAAACATTCATACGTATTCATACACCAGTGTGAGTGGCACTGGAGGCAAGGAGGGGGAAGTGTCTTGCCCAAGGACACAATGGACTGACTAGAATAGAGTGGGATTCAAACCGCCAACCCTTCAGTTATTGGACGACCCACTCAACCACCTGAGCCATGACCGCCCCCATAGATGTTCTGATCCCATAGATGTTCTGATCCCATAGATGCTGGATCAGTTGAGACCTGGTTGTTCTTTAGATACTTTTGGAGCGACTGACCACTTTACACTAGGAATGAACCACAAGCTCTACAGATGCTCTGACCCACTGACTTACCCATCACAGTGTCTCCCTTGTCAAAGTTGCTCAGATCTCTATTCTTGCCAGTTCTCCAACACATCAGCTTTAATGTCTACATGTTCACTTGCTGCCTAACATATCCCACCCACTAACAGCTCCCACTGGTCTGAGATAATCAACATTTATGCTACTTTGTCTGTCAGCGGTCAGAATCTTATGGCAGATCAGTGAACGCTGCTGAAGCTAATTTCTAACTAGGGTAAATAATGCGAGATTATCTTGTTTCTGAAGGATTAGCATCCTTATCTTTACAACTGAGCAAGCTTCACCCCAGTTCTGTTTCATGGTTTGGTGTGAAAAAGCTCGATTTGAGCTTTCCCTTTCACTTGGGTGTTCTATAACGTACACATCCAGTCCTGTATCAGTCGTAGCTTGGCAGTGACTTGCACAACATATTAGTGAAGCCATTAACCTTGATGAAAATTTTTGTCCCCGTGCAGGTTTACTTGAATGTGATTTATTAATCCATGACTTTTAATAGAAGTTATTTTAGGTTGAAATATTGCAAGTTCCATTTTGGCACAGGGCTAGCGACAGCTCGTTTCCCATATCCTTGAGTTCTGCTGGCGTCAAGTCAAAGCCAATGTGACTTCTCTCTGCAAGTCACTCTCATTAAGTGCAGCAGCTAAATAAAATATGTAAATGCATTTTTGTTATTTTTTTCTGCAGTGGCTCTAGACTTCCTCCTCTTTGGGCATTTTAACGCCAGCCTTAAGATATTGTGGATGCAAGTCTTAATTAACATACAGTCCATGGTGGAATAAAATATCCCATCAGCCAACTGATGCCCCAGATAGAAGATGCTTCAGTTCCAACACATAAACGACTGGAAAGAAAAATGCTTCTATATGTCCGGTTCAGCATTTATGTACAGTGTACTATGTCTTAACCATGTCTCCTTTAATGGAACAGAAAAAGAACAGATTAATTACATCCTTGAGGGTGTTGTGAATCTGTGAAATGAAGGCAGCGTCTTAACGAGGCTAATTTGTTGGTTCATTGATATGTTTGGAAAGCCCCTGGATGTAAATATGAAGAAAGCAAATATGTTTTCTGATATACTAATGAAGCTTGTATTTGGGTTCAACTTTTGTGCTGTCTGCATGAATAAAATGGACCAAAACTACATAAAAAAGTGCCTGAATGGAAAATAAACTAAGGCTGTACCAATCTGATATTAGTATTAGATATCGGCCCCAATATCAACATGTTATCTGGATCAGGAATCTGTAAAAGCAACCGATCAGTAAGACCGTTTTCTTTAAATATCTGCGACATGGGCTACGTCATGCCTGCTGAGAGCTGAGTGGAGTTGTTGCAAACACAGACAGACAACGTGGCGTGAACTACAGGGTCTGTGATGTAGAGCTGGAGTTTGGGCGTTTAATGACCCGGTGGGTTTCTTCTCAAACTGAGCGTTTATGATAAAACGTGCTGCAGCTACAGAACACAAACAGGTAACTGGTACTCCACATCTTTAATGTGTAAAGTTGTTTTTCTTTTGTCAACACAACCTAAAGGTACTTCCTGTTTCGACAGACTTCAAAATTAAAGCCCTTCCTGACATTACTTAAATTAAAGTGTGCTCTCTTAGGAATTATCAGCTTTGTTATGACTCTCTTTTACTATTAACAATCAACTGAAATATCGGAAAACAAATAAATAATGCATCCTTTTAGTGTAAACTTAAACCAACATGAATTGCCTGGTTTTCTCTGAACTTAAATAAATTAGTCATAACAGGTATTTCAGCCTGACCACACCAGGTACGGCTTGGAGCTTCTTAAATCAACAATATCGGATCGTTATCAGGTATCGACCAAAAGGCACGGCCCCAGCATCGGTAACGGCATCGGAAATGAAAAAGTCAGTTTGGTGCATCCCTAGAATAAACCAACTGAGGAAACATTCCTAAAATCAAAACATCCGGCTTTTGTCAACATGGAACTACGAACACTGTCAACAAGGTGCAGTCCAATTCAAAGCAACTGATTCCCTTAAATTATAGATATGAAATAACATTATGCTGGGAGCGTCTGTTGAGTCTGATGTGATGCCAACAGTGTTTGCTTACACTCAAGAACATAGCACGCTCTGTTAAGGACCTCCGAGACGCTCTACGGTAATTGTAGAGCAGCATTAAAAAGTTCTGCTTCTTTATTTCATAAATAATCCTCGGCTGAGCGCACACAAATCGCTCAAAGCAAAGGTTCATTCTGGTCTGCGACCGAGGTGGGAGTTGGAGAGATAATATGGCAGCGGTAAAGAAAGACACTAGAAAAGCTGACTGGGTTTTCTGTGTTCTGCCAACATGCTGAGTAAGTGGCTAATTCAGGAAGTTGCACAATGTCTTAAACTCACTTGATTATCCCCACAGGGAAATTCAGTCTGCATTTTACCCCTCCGAATGCACACAGCACCTAGCATTAGCATTAGCATTAGCAGCCAGTAAAGGCACAGGGACCAAGTGTGGATCTTCAGGAGAACATCTGTAGGCCTGTTTTTGATGGTGGGAGAAACAAGAGAAAACAGGACTATTCAACACCTAAACCTTGTAGCTGTGAGGTGGAAGTGCTAACCACAACGCCACAGCCCCGCCTACATGACGCTTTCATGGACCAGGTCGTTTTACTCATCCATTACTGGGACACAAAAAGACTGGAAACTGATGAACATTTTGGCTTTGGGCTTAATATTGCATCATGACATATTTCTGACTCAAAATCATAGGGTGTTGTGATCTGGTTGGGCTCAGTACGAGGATAAGTCACTGCGGTCTGATGTGGGATCAGTGAATTACATCAGTTTCAGGTTCATTATATCGAAACTGTACCAGGCCAATCCTAGCTCTGTGCATGACAAAACAGGCCCCCCCCCAAGCTTTGGTAAGATTTTAAGAACAATTCTATTTTATATTTTTCAAGATGAGTTTATTTAAGTAATTAAGTTTTTTTTTTTTTTTTGTTGATGAAAGGTTCATTTATTCATTAAGGATTCATTTATTTTCCTAAGAGGGCACTTTTCACTTTATATTTTGCTAAATTTACGTATAATGATTTGTTATTTTTAATATATTACACTTAAATATATGTAGTTTGTTTACACTGTTTTAAAAATAAAAACACCTTCAGCACCGAAAAAAATTTTGCCCCATTTTTTCAATGAAAATGCTGAAGCAAGTTGGGGGTACTTCAGCCTGTCCAGCCATCCAGTTTCCTGAGCGTATTCAGTACTGAGCATACAGTCTGGAACTGGCCGATCACTGTGAAATATGCACGAGCTGTTCTATACTGGACCAATCACAAGTCTGGGGGGCGGGTGTTTCTTTTTGTCGAGAGTCAAAGTTCCAAGTCTGCAAATCTCTTTACGACTGTTGTTGTTTGTTTATGTGATTCAAAAATATGGACTGAATTACAGATTATACCCTGTATTTTTAAATTTCTCTGATAAAAGCGTCACGTCCAGCTTACCTTTGATTGGTTTTCTCAGCGCCTGTTAGTCCCGCCTTCACATTTGGATTCAAGCTCCATGATTTCAGGAGGATTTCTCACTAGTCGCTTTTCCATTGACCCTCAAACTGTGCAAATATAACTTGTGCATAAAAATTTACCAAATGGAAAAACGACAATTTCACCACAACTCTTGTTTTTTGATTAAAAGTTTTTGCGCTGGTAAGAGGTGGTTTTTCAGGTGTAGTGCATTTGGTATGTTAGAATGGCAAAACTGCAATGGAAAGACCTTTTTTCGCAACTAGAGTCACGACAGTAAAAAAAACGGATGTTGACGGATGTTACGACAAGTGAAGAAGAAGAGTTTTGAAAGAACCGTGGTGCGGGATGTGTGGACACACCAGCAAATCCAGTATGGGATAGAGGGGAAATATAGAATAATAATGAATATATCCGTAAATGAACATATTTACATTCGTCGCCATGTTTATGGAATGACTTCTTGTGTCATCTGGCAATAATAAATAAACAAATCATCACATTTGTGACTTAATGGAAAACTGACATTATGGCCTTCTGTTTTTTCGACATTTCGTAAATATGGGTCAAGTTTTGCGCAGATGTCCAATGGAAAAGCGACTATTGAGAAAGGCGGATGGCTGGCCAGGCTAGGGGTACTTGGCTAAAAACATATGTTTCAGGGGGTACTCGAGTGTACAAAGTTTGAGAAGCGCTGTTTTAGATAATCCATCTATCTACCGTTTCATCCATGCACTTCCCTGCTTGTTCAAAGGTTAAATGAGGTCCAGCCGACGTCGTGAAGGGGGAAATGTGGAGGCTTGTGACTCAGCCAGGCCTTCAGCCTCCTGATTAGCACAGCCGGCCATTGCCTTTGATTAGAACGCAGGAGAACAGAAAGCACAGACACATAAATGACTAAACTGGCCGGCGTCCCGGTGGTTCCGGCTCCAGACGTGCAGACAGCGGCTGTGCAGAAGAGCTCCTCACCTCAGCCTCCACCCCGCTGACTGCGCTCCCTCCACCAGCCCTGACACTTTCTACTTGTTCATCTTTAGAAAAGCTGTCATATAAGGCTGTGGAACCTGAGCATGAAAACACTTCACTAACCAGAGAAACTTTGGACTTTCTTGTAACGCAGAAGTGCTGGCGGCAGTTTTCCTCATTCAGTCACCTGTAAATCAAGTGCTGCTCTGGTGTCAGTGCAGCTTCTGGAAACAAAAAAGGGGCTGGAAAAGCAGGTAAATTATCTCACGTCACTCAAGTTTAATTTTCCCCCTTTTTTAAAGACAGAAAGTGAGAACATTCCTGCTGGTAGGTCGCAAGTCCAGCCAGAGTGCAGCCAATTTACCGTTCTTATAGTGGAAGTAGAAGGCAAAAAGGATTTTACTCGCCGCAGGTTGAGCCATTGCTCGACTTTTCAGTGTTAACTTAAGCTAATTAGTCAGACACCGTTGGCCCAGACATGAATTTAGTGTGGATTTAAATTTTATAGACATTTATTAATGCTTAAAGGCCTTCCTAAATTACTACATTTTCATAATGTTGTTGGCCAATTTTACAAGAAACAAATGAAATATTAAAGATGTATTTAGATTTTATTTTTTTTATCACTGTTTTGTTAAAAGGGTTTGTGCAATATTTCTACTTTTAAAAAACAAAAACAAGCACAAAAGTGTTTAGAATACAGAGGTGTGAAGTGCTGCTAAAGATGCCAATGTATTCTATGAACTGGACTTATTTACAGGGGATTTATGTGACCACTAGAGGGAGTGGTGAGTCCCTCTGCCAGTCTTCCATAGTGAGGAAAATGAACGCTTTGACCAAAGCATCAGACAGTGACCAGATGGCATGAGAACCACGTAGAAACAACTTTTACAGTCAGTGAAAGTGTGCTGGTGATAAAAGCCAGAGGCACTGTGGTTGTTTTCTCCACTGGACTCAGCTCTAAATGAAAAGAATGGAGTTTGTTACCAAGGTTATTATCGTTAACGAAAACTAACGAAATGACAAAAACTCGAATTGTACAAACATTTTCATTAACTGAGATAAATAAAAACTATAAGAAAAAGAAAAAAATGAAAACTAACTGAAACTGTACTGTGTGTTTACAAAACGAACTAAAACATAAAAATTATGGATAA
Organism: Sphaeramia orbicularis; assembly: GCF_902148855.1. Taxonomy (NCBI): domain Eukaryota; kingdom Metazoa; phylum Chordata; class Actinopteri; order Kurtiformes; family Apogonidae; genus Sphaeramia; species Sphaeramia orbicularis. Next base: position 947,812 of record NC_043972.1, read on the forward strand.
AATTCCCTTCATTTTCATCTTTGCCAGTGTTGGATTGATATGAAATTGATTTATTTCCCTCAAGCAATTTTCTCTGCTGTCACCGTATGATATTTAAGGGTTTGTCACTTGTGTTCACTTGTGGTTTCCAGTCGTCTTCTGGTCCCCACTCTACCTGGAAACATGGAGACTAAAGCAGCAGAGTCCTGTCTGGGATTGATTTGAATAGGAGCACAGAGAAAAGATATAAAAAAAACTAAAACTAAGCATTTAGAAAATAACAAAAACTAATAAAAACTAGCAAACCTGCTCTAAAAACTAATTAATATTAACTGAATTAGAGAAAAAAAGTCAAAACTAAATAAAACTAAACTCTAATGACAAATCCAAAACTGTTAGAACCTTGTTTGATACTGAAATGGAAGTGTGTCTTCTACACGAGTGAGTTTGAATATGACCCTTATGAAGGTATAAGGTTATTATGGGATGGTATTATCTTTGCTAAATTGCTGTTTGTTGATAATACTAATAATAATAATAATAATAATAATACTAATAATAATAATAATAGATTTGATTTTTATAGTGCTTTTCAAGGCACCCAAAGTGCTTTTACATTATTGATCCATTCTTCATTGGCTCTCACATTCCCACTCTGGTGGTGGTAAACTACGTCTGTATCCACAGCTGCTCTGGGGCAGACTGAGGGAGGCGTGGCTGACAATTCACACCAAACAGCCCCTCCCACCACCACCGAACATTCAAACTAGTGAACTACGGTTCAGACTAAACTGTGACAGTTCTGACCCTGTTTGTTCGATTCCAAACAGATCTTTAGTTCAGCTATTGACAACACAAACCGATCAGAAAACACAGATGATTGATGGTTTTACTGTGACTGTTTTCTATATATATAAAGAGCTAAGCTAACAGAGCTATAATGTAAACTATCAGCTCAGACATAGTGTTATTTTGAGCAACTGTCAAAATAAACGTCTAAGTTTTAGTTTGACGGCACCCTAATACAGATGTGTGGAAATAATGAGCTTTATACTTTATTCAGTGACTGATACAGTTTGTGGACATATAGTGTCGATTTGTTCCCAGTGAGAAGCTGGAATATCAATACTGCATAAAACCACTTTAAAACTGAAGACACCTTCTGTTTGGTAAAACATGTCCCTCACATATAATGACATGAGCTAAAAAAACTGTTTTCAAATATTACAAAAACACAGTCCTACTTTAAAATGATGGATTATTGAAATGAAAGTGAGCAGCGGTTGAATAAAATCATTCTAATTTTGTTTTGTTTCCTGCCAACAATGAAACAGACTTTATAATATCTGGCTCATGCTGAGATTTTTCGTAATAGCGAGTCCAGGCCAAATCAGCATAACAATAAGGCATTAACTGGATGTGGATTTCAGGTCTAATTGGGCATTTGCTGTTGACTCATTATTGTGAGTGCCACTTGAGCAAACACCTTCATTTTGCAGCTACTTGATCTGAATCACTCAGTGCATCATTGACTGGGTCTGTGGGGACAGCGTCTGATGTCTGCTGTCATAAGTGTGTGTGCAGGACACTGAAGCCAGCTGCTCCGTCCTCACCTTTCTGTCCGCCGACAGCACAGCCAGCACATGAAGCAGAGTTTACTGACGCGCAGGTAGGAAGCTCAACACAACACGCCTCAGAGGTTCCACTACAGTGAGGACCAGCTCAAACTAAAAGTGTAGTAAATATGGAGGCAGATAACCTTTGCTTTCAACCACCTCTCATATTTACACAGCATGCAGAGCCGGCCCACATGCCTGAGCGCACTTTTCTCAATAAGATTACATCCAGGAAACATCCTCTGGACCTGGGCTTGGCAGCTTCAAACTGAATCAGCTGTTCAGCGTTTAGATCAATGGCATCTGTGGATAAACTGCTTACAGCTCATACTCCAGGTATCTGGGAAATGTACACTGGAGGACCGGACGAGTTGAGTTCACTTTAAAAATTTGAGGAAACCGCTTACCTTAAAAAATTAAAGAAACAAGTAATGAAAACCTGAGTGTCTTATAGTGATGTGCTTGACTTGAATGGAATTGATATTTTAAGTCCAACACACTAAACGCCAAGTTAATTTAACTGAAAATTTGTTGCAATGTCAGTTGTTTTATAGAATCATTAGACTGAATATTAGTGATGTGACGTTCACAAATGAATGGAATCTTTTGAATGGCTCTTTGAAATGAACAATGGGAACCGAATCTTTGTAAAGAGCCGTTTTTTTGTTTTTTTTTATTAGTAACAGTGATTAATCACAGTTGTGTTTTGTGCAATTTTTTCCGTATGTTTCCACACATTTATTGTTCTTGTTTTGAGGAGAATCAAATGTTCTTTCATCAGAAAATGTTTTATTTTCTTCTTCATTTTTCTTCTACAGACTAGTCCACAGAATGGACTGGGATGTTTTTGCTCCAGTTCCATCATTTGTCTCATGTCACCTCTCATGTCATGGATTTAACCCACACATTTGAACTAACCATTCTTTTTTACAGTAAGATAATATTTACTGCCGCACCAATTCAACACCTTTAAAATGGAATGTCAATCATCACATGTAGCCTATTTAGTCATTCAAACACTGGTGTTTGAAAAGAATGCAAAAACATAACAGAGCCAGTCTGTTGAACGACTCTTTTCAGTGAACGACTCCTGATTGAACGACTCCTTTCAAAGAACCAGCAGTTTCATCACTAGTGAATTAAACTGAAATGCCCGATTTGAATGGAATTACTATTTTAAGTCCAACACACTAAATGCCAAGTGAATTTAACTTCATATTTGTTGCAGTGTCAGTTGTTTTGTACTAGAATCATTAGACTGAATATCATCAGTTCATTGGACTCAATTCCAAGTTGATTTCAATTAAAATCTTTTGCAATATGATTTGCTTTGTATATCTGTTCAACTTAATATATTGTAGCGTGGATGGAAGTTATGCGGGAAGTTAGCTCACTGTACTTTGCCAGTACAGGAAGAGCTTTTAATTTGGCAAGGCATTAAAGTTTACATAGAATTAGCACAGTCCTATGTGCACAGTAAAGCCATAGTTGTTCCTGTGGCTGGGACTCCTGCTGCAGATGTACACAAATACACAAACCCAAAAAGGCCAATACACACTGACACACACACATTCAGTCCAAAAGAAAACACTAACAGCACAACCCACTGAACCCTGCACAGAAAAACAACACATTTACAACAACAGGAACAATACCCACAATGCACTGCACAGAGAAAACAGGTGTGGTCAGGACTAAAACTGAGGGATTTAAATCCATTCAACTGAAACGGTTTCATACTTTCCACTATGTCTACAAATGAGTAGAATAGACTGAACATTTTATAGGAATGGAATCACATTTAAATACATGGTAATTAAAGCGTTTTAGTAAATACAAAGTCTGGGCTTCCAGTGTAATAAGGAGGTTAACAAGTATACACCAACTCCTTTTCCAACCGAAGTCTACAAGCATGAGTTCAGAACTTTATGTTTGATGGTCACCTTCTGATGTGCTTCAGCTGAAGACTGGAACACTCTACAAAACACAATCCAACTCACTGTCCTCACATCTCTCACTGTTTTTAAGCAAAACCTGCAAAACATGTTAGCTGACTGTTGCACCTGTTGAGTGTTTCTCACATGTCTCACAAGTCGCTTTTCCATTGACCCTCAAATTGCACAAATATAACTTACGCATAAAAATGCATCAAATGGAAAAACGACAATTTCGCCAAAAGTCTCATTTTTCGATTAAAAGTTTTTGCGCTGGCAAGAGGTGGTTTTTCGGGCGTAGTGCAAATGGTATATCACACAAAACTGCAATGGAAAGAGCTTTTATCGCAACTACAGTCAGGTGAATTAACTTAAAAAACCAGATGTTGACATACGTTACAACAAGTGAAGAAGAAGAAACGTGTGTGTGTGTGGACACAGCAGGAAAGCACATCATTTTTTAATTTAGTACGAGATAGAGGGGGAATATATAATAATAATGAATATATCTGTAAATAAACACCATATTTACATTCATCTCCATGTTTATGGAATGACTTCTCGTGTCATCTCGTGATAATAAATGAACAAATCATGGCATTTGTGATTTAATGGAAAAACCGACATTACGCACTTCTGTTTTTTTATATTTAGTAAATATCGGTAAAGTTTTGTGCAGATGTCCAATGAAAAAGCGACTACTGTTTTTGTTGTAATGTACTTACTTAACTGTTGGTTTCTGTAATTGTTTACCCTTGTTTTTACTTGTAGCCCCCCCCCCCCCTCTCAAACAGCCACTGCTCTTTGATCAGGCTGCATGTGTAAATAAGAATCTGCTCTTAATTGCTTGCCTGGGTCAATAAAGGTTAACTAAAAAATAAAAATGTGAAGTCATTGCTTCCTTATTCCTCGACACTCTTGCAGTGTTATCTGCCGGTTCCTGGACCAGTGTAAAGAACTGAGAAGAGCTACAACACTGACAAACATCTGAAAAGAAACCACTTGCTTTAACCCTTTAACAACTGCAGTGTCTCTGCTTTTTACACTTTACAGTATTCAGATTACTGTAACTCCTGAACTGTTTGGGCTATCCACAAAATTCAAATGGGATCAAAAAGCTGAGATCCTGAGCTTTTCGACACTAGAGAACACTTTACAGCAGCAATGTGGGGCTGTATTACAAGTAGAAAGGAACTATTTCAGAGACTTCCACACAGAAATAAGCAAAAATATGAAGCCATAATATGGATACTGAATGTTCAAGACCAACAAGCATGATCAAAGTTTATTTCTGCAACTTCAGAAAGTTTCATTATGGACATTTAGTTGTTTCTGACAATAAATATGCTAAAACTTCAAGTCTGTTTTTCTTGTGTACTAAAACACAGTTTTAAACATTTATTATTTCTAATAATGATATTTAATGGCCAGATATCGAAAGTTTAGCTGTTTGTGAAAACAAAGGTGCAAAAGAATTGGCAAAAAAGACATTTTCTGACACTTTTACTGCAAAGATAAGATAAGATAAGATAAGATAAGATAAGATAAGATAAGATAAGATAAGATAAGATAAGATAAGATAAGATATGCTTTTCCTGATCCCACCATAGGGAAATTTAAGTTTACAGCAGCAATACGCAACACACCAGTGCAAAAGAAAGGCAGGTAGAAATACACATTCTTAAATTAAGCATAAAGTTTAAAGATATTTACATATTTACTTAGTGACTGCACATATCCATGGTAAATGGACTGAACTTATCTAGTGCATTTTCTACACCTTCATGGTGCCCAAAGCGCTTTACAGTTCCTCACATGGACCCGTTCACTCATACACCAGTGGGCGGCTGCTGCCATGCTGCCTGGTTCTACTGGGAGCAGTTTAGGGTTCAGTGTCTTACCCAAGGACACTTCGACATGTGAACAGTTGGAGCCAGGATTCGAACTGCCAACCCTTTGGTTATTGGACGACCCACTCTACCAACTGAGCCACAGCCACATGATGTGATATGGGGGGGGTGGAGGGTCACTGTGTCCTGTTATCCAGAAGACACCTGGGCGGTCTGTTATAATGGCAGTTTTAAAGGGTTAATGTGAAGCATTAGTGTAACGAGCACCTGCACTGACCATTCTACTTAGAACATAAAATGAGATTCTTCAGTTGAATTCGTCTTTTTTTGCCAAAATGACATTCAACAACAAAGTAAAGAACTTTGCATCAGTTCCAAAACAACTGCGATGTCTTCTTGATTAATAATTAGCTGCAGCAATCGATCATCCACATCTCAGTGGGTGCTCAAAGTTTCTGTTTGTGACGGAGTACAGTTCCTAGAATTCTTCAAAGCCTGTCAGACTCTTTGACATCTACTTTTGATGTGAAGACTTTGGAGAAAACAATGCCAGTAGAAAGTAGTGAATGGAACACGGAGGAATCACAGAGGCTGTCCAAAATGCACACACCTTCATCTCATTTGTATGATTCACTGCAAAAAGAGTTCATGGATACCAGAGAGTCAGCACTTCTACCTTCAGGTCTGAACACAATCATGAACATCATTCTCAATTTTCCAAAACATAGTGAATCTTTTAACCCAGGATGTTACGACGAAACTACAATTTTTTGGGTTCTTACCAAGATAAAAAAAAAAACACAACAACTTAGATTTAGAAGTGTTAGATAATTTATCTTGTTTTAAGTGTTCATTTCTTATGTGAAGTGTTCATGCATCTGTAGACATGCTAATTTCTAGATTTAACAGTCAAGAAATCTTGTCAAGTGAAATTATCTTACCGCATGGACTTGTTTTGAATACCTTTTTCCTCAAATTTCGTGTTTTCTCTTGTTCTTAGACAGCCTTTTCTGCAGTGTACTTTACTCATTTGCCTGGACAGACTTTCTGATCTTTTAAGTTTGATCCTAAATAAACCTGCAGGTGTGAAGCTTCACCCAGACTGAAGAATGGAAAAGCTCAGATTCTGGATGATTCTAAGGTTCAGAAACAGGCTATCGTCAGCCAGTAACCACAAAAAGAAGATGAGGGACTCAAAGAGGGGGAGCCCAGCCACAGTGGCACATGGGGAAAGGAGGAGATGAAGGTGTTGGATAGAAACATGGTCTGACAACGTGAAAAAAGTGAACCTGACAGAATGTGCACTGTATGTACAGGTCGGTTCAACAGTATAACGGTGGTAAACCACGTCTGTTCATCTGCTGTTTCACTCTTTCAAACCTGTGCATATGCAGTTTGGACGGCTCGAACTCTTTCACTGTTTGTGCAATTGGAAAAATTCCAACGGTTTCTGAAACCTGAGACATTGCACTTTAAAGGTTTTATTGGGTCATTACGGTAATTTCACTCATGCCTGCACTAGAAGCTGGGCAAATGGACTCACTCACAGGATATTTTCTAACCTTTTTATCGTCAAAATATGAAAAAAAAGTCCAGGCAAACCATTTTAGACTTAGGGTTTAAAGGGTTAATACTTAACCATCTACTAAATAAAGTATAGGGATTCGACATGTGAAGCCAAAACTACTGAGTAAAGTGTGGAAACGCCTTTAGATTTGTCCACTACTCCAGTGCTTCATGACCTCTCTTGTTCAGATGTGCAGAAAACTGTGGTCAGGTCTTGCAAAGATAGTTTTTAGGAACAAACCAAACAACTTCCAGAGACTAGACCTCATTTCCTCCCACTGTAGCTGTGGATGTGAAGCTCTGTCAGCAGTTGTATCAGTACTAGAACATGCAGTAAATTGTAAATGACAGCTAGACTTTGAAAGATCTGGAGGAAAAAGTGCTCTGAGAAAATGGGCAAATGGACTCAGCATATTTTTGAACCTTTTTATTATCAAAATAAGAAAAAAAGTCCAGGCAAACCATTTTAGACTTAGGGTTTAAAGGGTTAACACTAAACCATCTACTAAATAAAGTATAGGAAGTTGACATGTGAAGCCAAAACTACTGAATAAAGTGTGGAAACGCCTTTAGATTTGCCCACTACTCCAGTGCTTCATGACCTCTGTTGGTCAGATGTGCAGAAAACTGTGGTCAGGTCTTGCAAAGATAGTTTTTAGGAACAAACCAAACAACTTCCAGAGGCTAGACCTCATTTCCTCCCACTGTAGCTGTGGATGTGAAGCTCTGTCAAAAAGAGCCTTTGTTGCCAGTCCGTCCACAGACACTAGTTTAGATTTGGCCCAGTATCCTGACAGCACTTATCCTCTGTCAAACACATGACACCCCTGTGCTCCGCTCACTCCTCTGGTTTCACTCCTCCTTTACTCGGTGTCTCTTCCCTCACAGACTGCCTTCCTAAGGAGCTGCGTACGGCCCTGCACAAAACCTCGCAGCGCCTCCACGAGCCGCCGCCACAGATGGGAAGTGGCCTGTCCCCCGTCTCTTCCTCCCACCCTGCCCACATTCCATCCCTCTGGGCTCGGCAAGGAGGAGAGTGTTGCACATTTGCCCCGAAGTGGGACGACATGTTGTACAGACGGGGGGGGGGGGGCAGAGAGGAAAAATGCTGCAGCAGAGCATCCCATCCCGTCCATTAGGACAGTAAACATCAGCACCCATTCCAGTTCCACTACCACAACGGAAATGCTTCCTATTAGCACAGAACGGATGGAGGTAGTGTGGGGGGGGGGCAGTGCTGACGTTATTTAAGAGAAAAAAACAACACTGACACTTTCTTGCAAAAACTGCAGACATGGCTACACACACACACACACACACACACACACCTCCTTTCCGTCTTTCCCTGCTACTTCCTCTCCATCCCATGGGTCTCTCGTCACATCCTCCCCACTGAGACCCACCAAGACTCAGGTGGGCCATCCAGTTTCCAGCTGTCATGCTAGCATCATACCCACCTCCCCTTAAGACACTGAGTCGTACACACACACACACACACACACACACACACACACCGTGCATACTGTAAACCGGATCTGCTGTAAATGCACACACATGCTGCCATGCCTGCACATCTGCCCATCGCCTGCTACTGGCTTACGTTTGTGTGGTACGTCTGGGGAATACTATGCACGCTCAACCACACACGTACCCTGACAGAAGCGATGTATCTGAAGCAGGAGGAGAGGGGGGGTGGGGTGGGGGGGGATGACAAGGGATGCAGGACAAAATGAGCGCCAATCTCAGTGTTGCCCTTACCTTCCAGGAGGAAACAGCTCACCTGGATGCCTCTGAAGAGCAGACAGAACGCATTCAGGCCAACCTCTCTTCCTGCAAACCAGCTGAAAACATCTCCCTCCCTCCCTCTTTCTCGCTCTCTCTCTCACTCTCTCTCCTTTCCCTCTCTTCCGCTCCCGTTGCAAGCTGGAAATGATGAGATTGTACTATAAGCAGAGGGGGGAGTGAAATCCGAGGTGGCGGAGGAGTGGGTGTTTGGAGGCTGCGCTGTTTCTGGACGACAAGACAGCCCTGCCAGGATGAGAGCATGCTACTCACAAGGGGACACCAGGGGAGGGGGGAGGGGAGGGGGGTTAGGACTAGGTGTGATGCAGCAGATGGGAGAGAAAAGACACGGCTCCGCGGACATCCTGAAACCCTAGAGGACCCCCGTTCAGCTGAGATGGTACAGCCCAGAGGAGTTTAAGGAAGCAAACAGTGTCTGCAGCAGCCGCTAGCAGCCCAGGCTGCAGCCATGCAGCCGCAGCATGTGTGCATGTGTGACTGTGTGCATGTGTGACTGTGTGCATGTGTGACTGTGTGCATGAGGACAGGAGCTGAAGGAGGACCAGCTGCCCTGGGCTGCGCTGCTTTAGCACTAGCATCACAGATGACACATAAACCTGGCATTCTGGGTAAAGACAAACACTGTCTGCAGCAGTGGGATGCTACAGTAGGATTAGCATGAACTGCAGAGCAGCCATGGAATTTATATCCACCTCCTTATTATTGAAGAATGCAATGTTCACTCATTAGTTATGTTTTATTCATTTATTTGTATTTATTTATTTATGTTGTTTTTAAATTGTATGGCTTTTTATGTTTTTTTAATGTATTCTTGTATTTTCTTCTTTTATTTGGGTTTTATTTATTCTTCTGTACAGCGCTGTTTTCTTTTTTGAACAGTTCTATGTCCTTAAATCTGTTCTGTATTTCATTCTTTTATTTGGGTTTTAGTAACTTTTCTGTACAACACTTTGGTCCACTGTGGTTGTTTTACAGTGCTTTACAAATAAAGTTGGATTGGATATTTTTTTAATATGTCAGAAAGCAGGATTAACTACCTTTACCTCAGCTCTTCCTCAGCAGCTTGCTCATGACCTTGATCATTAATTAAGACTCTAGATAGAAGAGAGGGAGGACTGAGTGGAAAACACTCAACATTTTATCATGATTAAATGCCTCATTTCAGTCAACAGATAATTATTGATCACATTTATGACCTCTTTCTAATGAAGACCAGGAGGGGTAAAAAAAAAAAAAAAGTGGAATTTGAACGCTTCATTTGTCAAAGCACACAGATGATTAAAGTTCAACATATAACAAAAAACAATCAATAGAACGTCATGGGATCTCATGGGACAGTGTTTGTAAACCTTGGGGTCGGAACCCCACATGGGATCACCTGGAATTCAAATGGGGTCGCCTGAAATTTTTAGTAATTGATTAAAAAAGACAAATAAAACTCACTAATAAAAAATATACAGTGAGTCGAGAGAGACATAAAAAACATGACAAACTCTGAGGCTGAAACTGAAGCAGTGAATTGATAAAAAATCCAAAAAATTAAAACTTACTAATAAAAATTTACATTATATAGCCTAAATGTTGTCTAAAATTAACGTTCATTTGCAACATATTATAGCAAATTATTACATGATCAAAAACAAATTGATTTTAGAAAAAAAAAAAGTCTCAGTTTTGAATGTCTGGGATCGTCAGAAATATGTGATGTTAAAATGGGGTCAGGAGTAAAAAAAGGCTGAACCACTGGTTGAACCCCTTCATTCAGATGTGTCACTGGTTTAAGACGTTTGTGGCACAAGATGTGATCAGTTTGAGAAAGAACAGACTATACCAAACAACTGAAAAAGGGGACTGGGAGCAGTTAATGCAGTGTTTTTCCACCTTGGGGTCTGGACCCCACATAGGGTCGCCTGGAATTCAAATGGGGTCGCCTGAAATTTCTAGTACTTGATAAAAAAAAATTTTTAAATTAAAACTTATTAATAAAAATGTACATTACATAGCCTAAATGTCATCTAAAATCAACATTTATTTGCAACATATTATAGCAAACTATTACATGATCAAAAACAAATTAATTTCAGCAAAAAAAAAAAAAAAAAGGGTTGGGAACCACTGACTCACTGCTACAACTCAGATTTCCCACTCTTACACTGAACTGTGAATGCAGCGTGGCATTTACAGGCTGCTGTGTACTTTTAGTCATTGGGTTATACAGGTGTTTGCTCTAAAAGTGGCTGATATCATGCAGTTTTTTTTCTTTTGGTATTACTGTAGATTTTTTGCACCAGCTTATGTCACCTGCAAACACTAAGCCGAGTTGCTAGAACTTACCAAGTCCTGCAAATCGCCTCCAGTGAAGATTACACCGGCGGCTGCTGTGTGCGAGGCAGAAAGAGTTTGCCGCTTGTGTTTCACTTCAAGACATTACATTTCTACTAAATAATTGGATGTTTTTGTGTCATTTGGACCACATTTCATTATTAACCCTTAGGGGTCTGAGTCTATTTTTTTTGAGTACTTTTGATTTTGCCTTTATAGAAAAATGTTTTCCATACCCATGTTGGGTATCTTTTTTTTTTTCAGCACAACTTCATCTATATCATCAGGCTATTATATTTTCATTTTGACCTACTATATCAACATACAGGGCCAAAAAATACACAAAAAATATAAAATCCGATTTGACAAATTAAGTAATTAATTCCACAAATAACACAAACATGCTTAAGGGGTGTAAATTTTTTATATTTGCTATGTAGGCTACTTTCATGATGGTCTGCATTCGATGTAAAAGAAAACATTCTGTTGGATAGTTATCTTATTGGTAATGATGAAAAGTCTATCACTTTTACACAGTCCTCATGCAGATGAAATATGTAGAAGAAAATAGTCAGATGTAAAAATCTGCAGAACCTACATATTATAAAACCAATAGTTGTCAATTTAAATGTAAAAAACCATCATAAAGCATGTAGGTGCTAAAACACATGCACACTGCCACACTGTGCTGTTTTTGTCACAGTTTGTCTACATGCATATTAATAATTTTTATGGACATCTTAATGATTTTGACAATGATCTACTGGTAAAAATGTAACTCTGCATTTAAAAGTCAGCTACTGTGAGAATGACTTGATTCATTCATTCATTCATTTTTTTATTTATTTTGCAGGATGATGGCTGATGATATATCATGTGGAACTAAAGATGCATTCTGACTTCCATTCTTCTTGGACACATTATAAATCCATCTGAAGACAGATACAGTGTCTGGGGCCAATACTTTTATGTTTATGGTGAAAACATGAGCAGCAAACGATCTACTGACCTCAGACATGGCTCATTGCTTTCACAGGCTGTCACCATGGTAACCAAACCAAACCAAACCAAACCAATCCAGGTTAGTTATTGAGGGTCACATCTGATGTTTTAGCCGGCAGGAAAGCAGAACCTTCCAATTACAATGAGTTAATGTGGGCAATGCTGTAAAATCCTATGAATGTTATTTACTCATGCATGACCAACAGCACCAGGATGACCTAGATTTGAAGATCTGTGTTTATCAAATGCAGCATTAAAAAAGAGACCATAACATGAGGGTTTCAACTCATTTAAAGCTATGGGTCAAAGAAATGCAACTATAAATGCAAGAAAAAGTCAAAATGAGTAAATATAAATAAGTCCTGGATCGGGGGCAGGTCATAGGACTACACACTATCTGTGCAATGTATAAGAACAGGAGAAGATGCTGAGCTGCACAAATGCAGCGTATGAAGGTGCAGGTTATACGCTGTGTGGACTTTTGAAGTGTTTATCATCTTTATGGCCGCGGGGAAGAAGATCCTTCTCAGCCTCTCAATCCAGGCCCTGAAGGAACAGAGCTGCTTGTAACAGAGAGAGAGAGAGACCACTGAAATGTAGTTTGTATCCTTAGTAATCCGGTTTACTCTGAACCTGCACAGGCCTGATATGAGCTAAGCACTGCCCTGATGATACGTACACCTCTGAAATGGACGCCACTTAAATGGAACGGACTTAGCTAATATCATAGCCTACCTCATACACCACTTTAGGCTGCGTGATATGCACATTTGATGCAACAGTGCATCATTTAGAGGCTAGATCGACTCTACACATGCAGTGTTCTCTGTGGAAGTCATGCATGTTCTGTACAGTCTGTGAATGGACCTTTTCTACACATTACATAACTTCACTTTGAAGCTAGAGGCTGATAATGTTGTAGGGGTTTCTCAACGGGGCGTTGGGACACCATTGGGGGGGCATTTGGAACGAGAAAGCTGAGAGGGGGGTGCTGAGACTGAAATGGGGGGTGTTAGTCTGAGTAAGTGTCAGTATGAAACAGTGTGTTGTGTCAGAGTGGCAGCATGTTCTACGTTTACTGTGGATTTGGAGACCAGCCTTTATCTGTTCATTTTGACCCCAGCCCTGACTGGAACTGACAGCTGTTATTTAGGAGAATTTACTAAACATTATAAACATGTACAACCGTAAATACACTTCTACTCATATTAGATTATATCCATTTTACAGTAATCTGTGATGGTGAGAGGAAAATGAAACATCCAGACACTGGGGCTCCAGGAGAACAGAGTGGAGCCACAACAGCCACAGCCAGTCTGGTCCAGTCTGGGTCTGGGTCCAGTCTGGTCCAGTCTGGGTCTGGGTCCAGTCTGGTCCAGTCTGGGTTCATTTTGGGTCCGGTATGGGTCCAGTCTGGGTCCAGTCTGGGTCTGGGTCCAGTCTGGTCCAGTCTGGGTCTGGGTCCAGTCTGGGTCTGGGTCCAGTCTGGTCCAGTCTGGGTCCGGTATGGGTCCGGTATGGGTCCAGTCTGGGTCCAGTCTGGTCCAGTCTGGTCCAGTCTGGGTCTGGGTCCAGTCTGGGTCTGGGTCCAGTCTGGTCCAGTCTGGGTCTGGGTCCAGTCTGGGTCTGGTATGGGTCCAGTCTGGTCCAGTCTGGGTCTGGGTCCAGTCTGGTCCAGTCTGGGTCTGGGTCCAGTCTGGGTCTGGGTCCAGTCTGGTCCAGTCTGGGTCCGGTATGGGTCCGGTATGGGTCCAGTCTGGGTCCAGTCTGGTCCAGTCTGGGTCTGGGTCCAGTCTGGATCTGGGTCCAGTCTGGGTCTGGGTCCAGTCTGGTCCAGTCTGGGTCTGGGTCCAGTCTGGGTCTGGTATGGGTCCAGTCTGGTCCAGTCTGGGTCTGGGTCCAGTCTGGTCCAGTCTGGGTCCGGTATTGGTCCAGTCTGGGTCCAGTCTGGGTCCAGTCTGGTCCAGTCTGGGTCCAGTCTGGTCCAGTCTAGGTCCAGTCTGGGTTCATTTTGGGTCTGGTATGGGTCCAGTCTGGTCCAGTCTGGGTCCGGTATGGGTCCAGTCTGGTCCAGTCTGGTCCAGTCTGGGTTCATTTTGGGTCTGGTATGGGTCCAGTCTGGTCCAGTCTGGGTCTGGGTCCAGTCTGGGTCTGGGTCCAGTCTGGTCCAGTCATTCTGGTGCATTATGAACTTAAAAATCTGTTCAATCTGGCTTCAGTTTTATAGAAAAAAATTCTTAAAAACTGAATTTAAGTCAACATTTTCACCTAAACTATTTTTATTTCTAATCTAATGTAAAACAAAACAATAAATGATAGACTTATAAATACAATTATTCTGATGTTCATGAGATTCAATATAAAATAAATTTAGCAGTGAGACATGATTAATCATAAAGTCATTTGGTAATTAAATATGGACAGATATGGACTCTGGAGATGATCTTATTGAGACTAAAGTCGTCCTGCCCAGACTAGAATGGACATGGACTGATTACTAATTTAAACTACGATAGCTCAGATAATTGACTTCTTTTCAACTGTTTGACTATTTATTGAGTACTTGCCGATACCGAGTACCGATACGAGTCCTTAATAATCCCATTCCGGTTCTGGTTCCAGTTCTGGTTCCAGTTCCACATTCAGCTAAATCTGATCTGCAGTGGATCGGACCAGTCAAATAATAACAGAATAATAGAGAAATAATGTCAACTCCAAACTTTTCTGTGTTTTAGAGCAAAACAAGTAAAATTAAACAATGAATATGTTTCCATCTACAAACTCTCCTTTCAAAAGATGTGAAGAACATGAACAAACTGAAAAAATCAGTGTAATATGAACACTATTCTGCCTCAGTTTCTCATTTCCACATGTTCATTAGAACTGACAGATCACAGTGGATCTACAAACACACACAACATGTAAGAACAGACAGAAGATTGGTCAAATCGTACTGACTTCTCTTAAGACATTTCAGGTTGTTCATATTTGTTCAGGTTATTCACATTTTTTGTGAAATTATACTTTGTTTTAGTATAAATACATGAAAATATTTATATTTACAAAGAGAACCATTGTCAGTTGTCATTATTTCTGTTCTTCTGACAGTATTGGACTGGTCCTGCCCACTGCAGACGGAACTGGTCTGAATGTGGAACTGAACTAAAAGGATTGGTCAGATTTTCAGTGTAATTTTTGCATTTCACAACTTCATCCCCAGGGCCGGACTGGACCCTTTGGTGGGCCGGACTGGACCTTTTGGTGGGCCGGACTGGACCTTTTGGTGGGCCGGACTGGACCCTTTGGTGGGCCGGACTGGACCCTTTGGTGGGTTGGACTGGACCCTTTGGTGGGTCGGACTGGACCCTTTGGTGGGCCGGACTGGACCTTTTGGTGGGTTGGACTGGACCTTTTGGTGGGTTGGACTGGACCTTTTGGTGGGCCGGACTGGACCCTTTGGTGGGCTGGACTGGACCTTTTGGTGGGCCGGACTGGACCATTTGGTGGGCCGGACTGGACCCTTTGGTGGGTCGGGCTGGACCCTTTGGTGGGCCGGACTGGACCCTTTGGTGGGCTGGACTGGACCTTTTGGTGGGCCGGACTGGACCATTTGGTGGGCCGGACTGGACCCTTTGGTGGGTCGGGCTGGACCCTTTGGTGGGCCGGACTGGACCCTTTGGTGGGTCGGACTGGACCCTTTGGTGGGCCGGACTGGACCTTTTGGTGGGTTGGACTGGACCTTTTGGTGGGCCGGACTGGACCTTTTGGTGGGCCGGACTGGACCCTTTGGTGGGCCGGACTGGACCCTTTGGTGGGTCGGACTGGACCTTTTGGTGGGCCGGACTGGACCCTTTGGTGGGCCGGACTGGACCCTTTGGTGGGTTGGACTGGACCTTTTGGTGGGCCGGACTGGACCCTTTGGTGGGCTGGACTGGACCTTTTGGTGGGCCAGACTGGACCATTTGGTGGGCCGGACTGGACCCTTTGGTGGGTCGGGCTGGACCCTTTGGTGGGTCGGGCTGGACCCTTTGGTGGGCTGGACTGGACCCTTTGGTGGGTCGGGCTGGACCCTTTGGTGGGTCGGGCTGGACCCTTTGGTGGGCTGGACTGGACCTTTTGGTGGGTTGGACTGGACCTTTTGGTGGGCCGGACTGGACCCTTTGGTGGGTCGGGCTGGACCCTTTGGTGGGTCGGACTGGACCCTTTGGTGGGTCGGGCTGGACCCTTTGGTGGGTCGGGCTGGACCCTTTGGTGGGCTGGACTGGACCTTTTGGTGGGTTGGACTGGACCTTTTGGTGGGCCGGACTGGACCCTTTGGTGGGTCGGACTGGACCCTTTGGTGGGCCAGATTTGGCCCCTGGGCCGCATGTTTGACACCTGTGTTCCAGAGTGACCTGCATCCTCAGAGTCCCTGTTGTCGGTCCTTTTGTTGCGGCCCATCAGACTGACTCCCTCTGGGACAGGAACAAACCGGTCTGCATGATGTGGAATTCCTTGAACATTTTGTTTTCTAACCTGCTTGCATGCATTTCCATATTTAGAGCAGATTTGTTAGCCGTGTAGGTGTTTGCTGTAAATTCAAATTCAATGCTTGTTCGATCTAGTTGTTTTCTTTTCGTCAGTAGTGTGTTTATTTTTTGCAGTGACATTTCCACATCCGCGCAACGAGAAAGCCATTTACGGCTGCATGAAGATAAAGCTAGTTGAATTAAGTGTAAATGATGTGCAAGGACATTTACATGACAGGTACAAAAAGCAGATAAACTTAATTAAACATGATCATTTAGAGCAGTGCTTTGGCCAAAGGGGAGTGGAGTATCGCCTTGTGCATTCGAAGTAAAGCCCACATCCTGTTTTCCAAATCAATATCAGCCCACTCACAGGACAAACAACCTCCCAAATCATGTCACGCTCCGTCATGCTACAAAACCCAAATCATCAGATAGCTGGGACTTTTCCTTTGTTCACATTCTGACTCTCCCCCTGTTTTTCCTCGCTCCATCTTTTTCTCCGTCATGGATGACCTTGACTGACAGGCCTGTTGCTACAGGAACCACACCATGTCTATTGTGTTGCTGCGAGGCAGGAGGGTGTGAAATCTGCAATAAGATGGCTCAGATTGGATATAAACAAGTGGATTTTCAGACAGCCATCAGTTAAAAGCAGAAAAACAGCAGAAAAGATGATATGGGAGGAAAACGGTCTCCGATCCGTCACAAATGTATAATAAATGATGGACGACGGAAAAATCAAAACCAAAATTCACACAAAAACGGCTTTGTGTGTTTGTAGATGTTATTTTTGTTCAGATGTTGGTCACATAATAAACATTTATGACCATTCTCAGAGCAGTTTCTCTCAGTATATTTTGCTGTTCAACAGAATTTAACCCCTAAACATCAGAGGTCGCATTAACCGAAAATATTCCATTATTGACAGATTTTTTTTAAAGATGATGGAAAATTCGGAAGGCCGTCCCTCATTTTGACAGATTAAAACACTGAGGGTCATCTCCCCAAATCCCAGACACCTGTATAAAACATGGAACTGACAGAGGTACCTCGTTTCACTGTATTTGGAAATGTCAACATTTGCAAGAATTTGGAGAAGAATAATGAACACAGTTTCCAATATTATAGACAAAGGAATCCCAATGTGCCCACAGATCTGTATTCTAGGTCTGCTTCCAGAAACTTCAGCACTTAGAACTCATGACAGTAGTCTGGGGAACCTGTCTAATACATGTGAAGCCTCATATCCTCCTGAGACCCAGTAAGTCCACATTTTCACCATTTCACATTAAACAACTGCACTAATTGGAAACAGCATGCTGCAACAACTTTTTCAGATACATTTTTTTTTTTTAAATATTATATAAAGTCCTTTTCAGTGGACTTTTTTTTTTCATTAAAGCTGTGAAACTCTTGTCCACTACAGAGGACAAACATGCACTGCTGGGTCTCAGGAGGTTTTAGGTCGACACTGGACATGTGTTGAATTCATGGACTGCTGAACTCTCATCCTGCACAGCGACTGAAAGGCTCACATACACAGTTAAACACAAAACTCATATCTTCCACATGATATGGAATTCATTTCTAAAATTTTTAGAATCAAGGCCTGATATCTCATCATCATAACTTGTAAAGTGAGACCACACCTTTTTTTTTTAAATGATGTTTGATTATGTATCAGATATACAAAAATTAATGTTGAGAAGTATTCAAGTCACTATTACTTATTAGGGCTGTTAGAAAATATCGGTTCTGCAATATATCGCAAGATTTCATTTCACAATACTGTATCGATATTAAAAAGTACTGTATTGATATTTTTAGGTATTTATTCAAATGCAGATATTGTGGAGGTTCATTTTAGGTTTTTGGTTTTCTTTATAGTTTATATCTTATTTATTATTATTTAAGACTAATGGTTATTTGGATCATCCTAAAAGCACTTTTTACTGTCTGAGAGGCAGATGGTAGTTCCTTTGTTGGGATCACACAAAAATAATGTTCTGATGTTAATTATGAACTAATAGAATCTGAACATCTGAACAGGATCTGAAACTGGAATGTCTGTAAAACAGAATTTCAGTTTGAACACAGTTGGAACATTTGGTGATAGAACATTAGATCCTGTTGGATCAAATACAAATGTGTTTAGGATTTGTGCAGATTTCAGCTGGAATTCAATTCTTCCAGGAAATAATCATTTTTAAAAAACAAACAAAAAATTGCCTTCTTAACAGTATCATGATATATCATATTGTGATCCTAATATTGTGATTTGTATCGTATCACCAGATTCTTGCCAATACACACCCCTAATTATAGCCTCCTGTCTATTTTTTTCATATTATATATATATATATATATATATATATATATATACATACACACAGGGTGGGGAAGCAAACTGTACAATATTTTGAGGCAGGGATTGAAAGACAGTGTATGACCAATTAGTTTATTGAAAGTCATGAGAATTTATTTGCCACAAGAAAATGTCCATAATAGAAAATGTTTTTATTCTATGTGTCCTCCTTCTTTCTCAATAACTGCCTTCACACGCTTCCTGAAACTTGCGCAAGTGTTCCTCAAATATTGGGGTGACAACTTCTCCCATTCTTCTTTAATAGTATCTTCCAGACTTTCTGGTAATAGTTTTGTTCATAGTCATTCTCTTCTTTCCATTATAAACAGTCTTTATGGACACTCCAACTATTTTTGAAATCTCCTTTGGTGTGACGAGTGCATTCAGCAAATCACACACTCTTTGACGTTTGCTTTCCTGATTACTCATATGGGCAAAAGTTTCTGAAAATGTATGGATAATAGTGTTAGGTATGATTATGACATCAGTATATGTTTGGGTTCAAAACAACTGACGTAGTGTCTGCTGAGAAAAAACAACTAAATGTTCAGTGTACATTTTGCTTCCCCACCCTGTATATATAAAGTGTATATTGCAGGGGTAAAAAAAAATCACAATGTCAGTTTTTTCCAATATCATGCAGCCCTACTACTAAATATGTCTCATTATCATTAAAAAATGTAATTTGAAATGACATAATAATGTGTGATGATGGAATTTTTACAACCTTGTCTGTCATTTTGACAGACAATAAAAATGTCAAAGGTAACCTCTGCTAAACACACACAACCACACAAAGGGTTTAAAAGAGTGGAAGAAATGTGGAGGAAAGCCTGGAGGTCATTCATTATTCAGTGATGCACACAGTGGGCTCCCCAGCTTTGGTCCGGAAGCAGATGAAACACTCACACATACTGTATCCAACCCACCGGGGTGACCGGGGGGTTGGGGGTGGGGGTGGGGGGGTTCATCAGGGGGTAAGGGGTGACACAGGGCAGAAAGACGATGAACGGGGATGAGAAGTGGAGGACGGATGCTCAGTACAAACGTACACTGAAACGCACACCGCAGTAGAAAAACTGAATTAACCAAAGTAATGAATGTGTCACAGAACATGGAATCGCTTTAGGATTGTTCAATTAATGCACCTGAAACGCATCAACCAAAGTCACAACCAATTACTGTGAGGCAGCGGGTGCACACGTCAGTCATTCATAACAAAGAAGAACCAAATAATGAGACACTATTGCTTTACTGATTTGAAAAATGGAAGAATCTGCAGCCGGAGATGAACTGTTGTTGGGATGCAGGGAGTCTGAAGAAAAACACAAAGACTGAAACAAAAGCAAAGCAGAGCTGGAGCCATTCTATGTTTATGATGTATAATGCAAAAACTACACATCACTGTTTAAAGGAGGGATATTTTTACTTTTTTATGCCTTTCATGCACTTTTTACTCCGTCTGTGCACTGAATGTGGATAAAGTTCATAGAGAAGAGTTTTCTATGTGCACAGCTCCATCTGATCAAGGACTGAGGACAGAAAACGCACATTTTTTACTGTTATGCACAATAAAACTGGCCCCATAATGACGTCCTTTATGAAATATGTGAGTAATAGTGATCCTTTAACCCTTTGGGGTCCACAGTTACGGCCCTGTGACTCAATCACATGACATTTCCAACATGTCGTAGCGTCAGAAGTCGGTCATGTCGACCGCGTTCAAAAGTGTGGACTTGAAACACTCTCCCACTTTTTATTTGATGTTGACAGAGAAAAGACAACCGGAGAGGTGACGGTTTGAAACCAGAGCAAACAAACCTGAATAAAAGTATGAAAATGAGGTGGGGGGGTGTTATATTTCTGACCGTATCTTTGTCATTCTTTGTCCTTTTTCAAAACAGAAGAAACTGGCCGACTGCAGATTCTAATCCACAGACTGCATTAACAGCACAGGTGAGGGTGAGAGTGAGCCCACCTGAACCCCAGGTGAAACCAGGAAGACCGGGGGTGTGGTGGAGGGGGGAGGGGTCAGAACACCTAAGTAAACACTTCTGTACAGATCTGCTTTTACGTCAAAGATTTGAGTATAGTTTGAATTTATTACAATTTTTATTTTCTATACCTAATATTTGGAACCAATATTCATTTTTATAGTCTGTGAAAAGTTTCGTTAAACATCTGTGTATTATTTATGCAGTAAATTATATACAGTTTTCAAATCAGATTTTATTTTTTGTGTGTTTTTTG
The DNA here is from genome assembly GCF_902148855.1 of Sphaeramia orbicularis. Classification (NCBI taxonomy): domain Eukaryota; kingdom Metazoa; phylum Chordata; class Actinopteri; order Kurtiformes; family Apogonidae; genus Sphaeramia; species Sphaeramia orbicularis. Next base: position 969,010 of record NC_043972.1, read on the forward strand.
TCCTTTTATGTTTTCATAGTAGGTTAAAGTGAAAAAGTAATAGACAGATGATATAGATGAAGTTGTGCTGAACGAACAGATCCCAAACATGGGGATAGTAAACATTTGTTTCTATAGTATATAAAGGCCAAATGAAAAGTATGCAAAAACAGCCACAATAGACTCAGCCCACTAAGGGTTAATATTTGACCATGCTCATCAATAGGGCTGTTCGAAAATATCAGTTCTGCAATATATCGCAATATTTCATTTCACAATACTGTATCAATATTAAAAAGTACTGTGTCAATATTTTTAGGTATTTATTCAAATGCAGATATTGTGGAGGTTCATTTTCGGGTTTTTTTGTTTTTCTTTTTTCTTTATATTTTCTTTATTCTTATTTCACACTCTTTTATTCAATAATGTTGGTTCCTTTGTTGGATTGAACTCCAATCCTGTTCTGATGTTAGTTGTGAACTAATAGAATCTGAACATTTGAACAGGATCTGAAACTGGAATGTCTGGAAAACACAATTTCAGTTTGAACACAGTTGGAACATTTGCTGATAGAACATTAGATCCTGTTGGAATCAAATATAAATGTGTTTAGGATTTGGGCAGATTTATGATGGAATTCAATTCTTCAAGGAAATAATAATTTAAAAACAGAAACAAACAAACAAAAAAAAGGCCTTTTTAACAGTATCATGATATATTGTGATGTATTATATCATGATCCCAGTATTATTTGTATCACATCACCAGATTCTTGCTGATACACAGCCCTACTCACCAATATTACTTATAACCTTATTTATTTCTTTGCCAAACTCAGTTTACACACATGAATACACTCTGCATTAACATGTGTGTTGTTATAAATGACACTATTGTCGGTCTACCTCTGCATTGTGCTGTTTTGTGCGTTGGAAATGTGACACGTGTTGTAATGACAAGTTATGTGGACGAAAACAGAAGCAAACAAAGAGGTGGTGAAAAGGAGGCCAACCTGACAGACGCTTACATTAAACATTTCAGCAGATGATTGTTACGTTATAATGTTCTACTGTGACTGTAAACGGTGGTTTAACCCATAAAGACCCAGTGCCACTTTAATGTCAGGTCCCAAATGATTTTTTTCTCTTTATTTTACCTTTTTTAAGTGATTTATCACCATTTATTGCAATATTATCATCTTTATTTGCCATTTTTTCAGTGTAAATCATGTATTTTCTTGTATTTAATTCACTGATCATGTAGATTTTCAAAAACCTCACATTAGAGTTAAGGGTTATTACATCACAAACAGAGAAAACTGATGAAAATGTGACTTTATCAGCAAAGACATCAATAACTAAACATATAAACAGGTGTCTCTATCCACTGTCACAGTCACTGGTGAATCAGTGTTTCAGAAAATGTTCACTACGGAGCCTCTGAACGTCCAAATGGGTCATATCTGATGACCATGAAAAAATGATGAACTGTATTTTACACCAATTACTGACATGGACTCATAGGATTAGTGGATTAACAGATGGGTCTGTCCATGAAACTGGGTTTATTTTGGTTCCTGGCACTTTTCCAGCTTTTTAGACCCAATAATAAAACAGAAATTCAGACAGATTTCCCCCCAGGATGGACCTAATGATGACATCAGATAAATGCAAAAAAAAATTATACTCTTACTCTGAGCCATTCCAAAAATTAATGAATTTTTAATAAAATATTGGGGCCAAAAATAGGACCAAAATTAGGACAGTTAAAGCTCCCCAGGTGTCAGTGCATTAGATCTGAAAACATGGCTGAAAGTGGTCTTATATACATATAGAAATAAAGACACTGGGTTCAATTTGTCCATCCTAGAGGTTTTCTTATCCAGACGTGGGTTTTTCATGAATCTCAGTCTCATTCCAGGTTTTGCATGTAACCCATCGTGTCCACTAAAGTTACATGCGGAACCTGCCCATTTAAACACAAATAAATCATGAGCGATTTTCCAACAGTGGTTATTTTTGTGAAACACTCTGCCTTGCATATTTACTTCGATTCCCAAAGTGTACCTGAGAGAGAATAAAGATAAGACAGAAAGATGTTTGAAAAAATAGTCACTCCTGCAAACTAGAATGTGTACTTTATGAAAGACCAGTGCCAATATGTACTAAATGTAGTTTATTTTTCCATCAAACTTTTTAGAAAATGCACTTTTTCACTAAACCTGTGGATGTTCATTGAGTTGATATATAACCAGAGTGCAGAATACAACTATCAAAGCAAATGGAGACAATAATAGTGACATTGTGTGTATGATCTGTTATTATTAAATTGAACAGATGCCAAATAAAGGTTGACATTGTCATTATATTACTGTCTAAGTCCTTTTAATAATCTACACTGGCCAATAAAACTCATATTGACCAATAACTAGTGTTTCATTTGAGGAGAAGATGGTCCTGTGCAGTTGAATTAATAAAGAATTCAGTCTAGGGGTGTCAGAAAATACTGGTTCTGCAATATATTGCAATATTTAATTTCACAATACTGTAGCGATATTTTTAGGTATTTATTCAAATGCAGATATTGCAGATTTTTTGTTTCTATTTTATTTATTATTGTTTAACACTGTTTTATTAAATAATGCTTATTTGAATCCTCCTAAAAGCACTTTTTCTGTCTGAGGCAGATGTTGGTTCCTTTGTTTGGATTGAACTCCAATCCTGTTCTGATGTTAGTTGTGAACTAATAGAATCTGAACATTTGAACAGGATCTGAAACTGGAATGTCTGGAAAACACAATTTCAGTTTGAACACAGTTGGAACATTTGCTGATAGAACATTAGATCCTGTTGGGATCAAATACAAATGTGTTTAGGATTTGTGCAGATTTATGATGGAATTCAATTCTTCAAGGAAATAATCATTTAAAAACAGAAACAAACAAAAAAAACTGCCTTTTGAACAGTATCATGATATATCATGATATATCGTATCGTGATCCCAGTATTGCGATTTGTATCATATCACCAGATTCTTGCCGATACACAGCCCTCATTCAGAGCCAAGCAGAGCATTTACAGTTGTGTTGAAAGGTTTCAAATGCATAATTCCATTAAAAATCAGCTAAATATCCCTGCTTTAAACCCAGGTACCAGGTCTGCTGCATGCACACTGAAACACCGCCATCCCTGCTCTACTTCTAATAAATCACGTTCATATATGGCGCTGGTTCGGCTGGGTTAATTAATTGAATTTCTCAGGCAGGGCTGGCCAGGCGGGTTCATTTGGAAAACCACACCATAGGAGCTGAAAATGTGAGGGCTTCATGTGCACACAGGCACATCCTGCCCACAGCCCCACCTGAAATGGTGTCTCATTAAACAGAGGCCGGCGTGGCGGGATCCCCACATTGATTTCTCCATCAAAGAGTCATGTGAGTGGAAGTCAGGCCTGGGCGGGGCTAAGGCAGCGCTCAGATGTGATTGAAGAGCGTCTGTCTTCTGTTCTTCTGTCGGCGCTGACCCTCAGGCACTTGAATGCAGTCCGTCTAAACTGATGCGTCTTTGTGGAATATGATAGTGTTCAAGTTATTGTCCAAGGTTAAACACCGAGATGGAAGACAGAACCTCGCAGAGTGTTCTCAAAGGGCCCACCGCTGTTTTTACACATTAATATTTAACTAACTACCTTCTAATACATGGACACAGGATGTTCTGAGGTGAATGAAACTGCTCTGGGATGGAAATGAGCTTTGGAAACTACAATAATCGTATTGTTGAAAAACTGTCCACAAGTCTGTTTGGTTTTTTTACAGTACAGTAAACTGTGTAATAAAGCTGTGGTATGATCAGCCTGTGCACAGCTGTGACTGTATATAGCTTTCTTCAGTGTGTTTGTCTTTATTTCTGACGTTTTTGCTCTTCTGTGTTTGTACTGTTCTGCTGTAAACCTGGGATTTCCCCTGTGAGACTAATGAAGGTTTATCTGATCTTATGTCATCTTTACCAGTTATTTTTATTGGGTTTCAAATCGTTTATGCTCAGGCTGCTGATTTTAAAGATACCGAAAAAATTTCAATATTAACAATTTAATACCCCCCCCCCCCCCCCCCCCCAATGGGAGACAAGGGTTGTTCCCTCCACCAGGAGGTACTGTGATCGCTTTGCTCTGTGTGTTCGCATGAGTGTTTGTTTGTTTGTTTGTTTGTTTGTTTGTTAGCAAGATAACTCAAAAAGTTATGGACGGATTTTCAGGAAATTTTCAGGAAATGTTGATACTGGCACAAGGAAGAAATGATTAAATTTTGGTGGTGATTGGGGCCCACTGATCTACCTTAGCGGAGGTCTGCACTCTGCGAGTGCTTTTCTTGTTGTTTTTGGTTCGGTTTATTTGTTTGTTAACACTTTAGCAGCAAAACTATCGGTTGAATTCACACCAAACTGGGTTTAGAAATTGCCTGTGACCCAGAATAGAAGTCATTATATTTTGGGAAAAGCAGGTCAAAGTTCAAATTTTTTATGATTTTTTTTAAATCTTTTTTTTCCCATTTACTTATAATGGGTGAAATTTCATGTCTATAAAAACATGAATTTCGCTTCAATTTACTTCAAACTTTCCACATATATAGAGGCAGTTGATACGCTGACATGAGCACATGCACATGATGACATCAGCTGGACCGATGCTAAAATAAGATACAATATGAGTGAGGGGCGGGGTTTGTTGGTCTGTTTGTTTGTTTCCACTTCAGCAGCAGAACTATCAGTTGAATTCACACCAGACTGGGTTTATAGATTGCCAGTGCCCGAGAATAGATGTTATGACAAAAGTAGGTCAAATTTCCAATTTTCTATGAATTTTACCCCCCCCCCCCGCGATTTACTTATAATGGGCCAAATTTCGCATGTCTATAAAAACATCAGTTTACTTCAAACTTGCCACATACATAGAAGCACCTAACATACTGACATCAGCACAGGCATAGACATGATGACATCAGCTGGACAATACATGTGAGGGGCGGGGTTTGTTGTGCCTGGAACCACTTGTTAAAACTGGATTCTTCACATTTAATCTGTAAACAAAGTCATATTTCTTTTTTATTGTTACAATTTCAGGACACATTGTTATTGAAAAGTAACTGACACTGAATGAATGTCTACTGAAATGCATTTACATCGATGAAAGGCATCTTTACTTATTCATTAACCAAATAGCTTCTATGTATTTATAATCATAACCAATTTTCAATGATTTTAGATAAAGTTCTTGTGAAGCGTCTCAAGGTCATTTGAGATTTTTTTGTTAAACGTGAAATTCTGCAGAAAAAGAAAGAAATGTGTTTGTACTTCCAAAACAGATGCACAGTATTGGACACCAAATAAGTCATAACCTACATTTTTACACCACTCACATTTAATAAAATACATTTTCTATAAATATCTAAGTTTTGTTTTGTTTTTTGTTTTTTTTCATCCAGAACAAACAAATTATAATAATGATATGCTTGGACCAATAATTTCATTATTACTATAACCACAACCTTCACAACAGTACTGTGCAAAAATCTGGATGATAATGAGCATACATGTTTATTATTAGTCAGATACAATGAGACTTTGGCTCAAAGGAGGCATTTTGTTCCAATGTTTTATGTGGTTTGACTACGACGCACGTTTCCTGTATTTTCTCATTGTAACCGACGATTCATTAATATATTTGCTCATTTCAATCCTGTGAAAACAGCAAAACTAAAGATCTAGATCTGGACGAAATGACTTCTTCCAGAAAAACTCAGTATTTAGTGTGACCTCTGTGTGACCTCTGTTCAGATCTTAGACCAGTGGTTCCAACCTTTTCTGGCTCATGACCCTGTTTTAACATCACACATTTCCAGCGACCCCAGACTTTCTTTTTTGCTAAAATTAATTTGTTTTTAATCATGTAATAGTTTGCTATACTACGTTGCAAATAAACATGAACTTCAGAGGACATTTAGTCTGTATAATGTGTATTATTGTGGACATTTAGTCTGTATAATGTGTATTATTGTGGACATTTAGTCTGTATAATGTGTATTATTGTGGACATTTAGTCTGTATAATGTCTATTATTGTGGACATTTAGTCTGTATAATGTCTATTATTGTGGACATTTAGTCTGTATAATGTCTATTATTGTGGACATTTAGTCTGTATAATGTGTATTATTGTGGACATTTAGTCTGTATAATGTCTATTATTGTGGACATTTAGTCTGTATAATGTGTATTATTGTGGACATTTAGTCTATATAATGTCTATTATTGTGGACATTTAGTCTATATAATGTCTATTATTGTGGACATTTAGTCTGTATAATGTCTGTTATTGTGGACATTTAGTCTGTATAATGTCTGTTATTGTGGACATTTAGTCTGTATAATGTGTATTATTGTGGACATTTAGTCTGTATAATGTCTATTATTGTGGACATTTAGTCTGTATAATGTCTATTATTGTGGACATTTAGTCTGTATAATGTGTATTATTGTGGACATTTAGTCTGTATAATGTGTATTATTGTGGACATTTAGTCTGTATAATGTCTATTATTGTGGACATTTAGTCTGTATAATGTCTATTATTGTGGACATTTAGTCTGTGTAATGTCTATTATTGTGGACATTTAGTCTGTATAATGTCTATTATTGTGGACATTTAGTCTGTATAATGTCTATTATTGTGGACATTTAGTCTGTATAATGTCTATTATTGTGGACATTTAGTCTGTATAATGTCTGTTATTGTGGACATTTAGTCTGTATAATGTGTATTATTGTGGACATTTAGTCTGTATAATGTCTATTATTGTGGACATTTAGTCTATATAATGTCTATTATTGTGGACATTTAGTCTATATAATGTCTATTATTGTGGACATTTAGTCTGTATAATGTGTATTATTGTGGACATTTAGTCTGTATAATGTCTGTTATTGTGGACATTTAGTCTGTATAATGTCTGTTATTGTGGACATTTAGTCTGTATAATGTGTATTATTGTGGACATTTAGTCTGTATAATGTGTATTATTGTGGACATTTAGTCTATATAATGTGTATTATTGTGGACATTTAGTCTGTATAATGTCTGTTATTGTGGACATTTAGTCTGTATAATGTCTATTATTGTGGACATTTAGTCTGTATAATGTGTATTATTGTGGACATTTAGTCTGTATAATGTGTATTATTGTGGACATTTAGTCTATATAATGTGTATTATTGTGGACATTTAGTCTGTATAATGTGTATTATTGTGGACATTTAGTCTGTATAATGTGTATTATTGTGGACATTTAGTCTGTATAATGTGTATTATTGTGGACATTTAGTCTATATAATATCTATTATTGTGGACATTTAGTCTGTATAATGTGTATTATTGTGGACATTTAGTCTGTATAATGTGTATTATTGTGGACATTTAGTCTGTATAATGTCTGTTATTGTGGACATTTAGTCTGTATAATGTGTATTATTGTGGACATTTAGTCTGTATAATGTCTGTTATTGTGGACATTTAGTCTGTATAATGTGTATTATTGTGGACATTTAGTCTGTATAATGTGTATTATTGTGGACATTTAGTCTGTATAATGTCTGTTATTGTGGACATTTAGTCTGTATAATGTGTATTATTGTGGACATTTAGTCTGTATAATGTCTATTATTGTGGACATTTAGTCTGTATAATGTGTATTATTGTGGACATTTAGTCTGTATAATGTGTATTATTGTGGACATTTAGTCTGTATAATGTGTATTATTGTGGACATTTAGTCTATATAATGTCTCTTATTGTGGACATTTAGTCTGTGTAATGTGTATTATTGTGGACATTTAGTCTATATAATGTCTATTATTGTGGACATTTAGTCTGTATAATGTGTATTATTGTGGACATTTAGTCTGTATAATGTGTATTATTGTGGACATTTAGTCTGTATAATGTGTATTATTGTGGACATTTAGTCTGTATAATGTGTATTATTGTGGACATTTAGTCTGTATAATGTGTATTATTGTGGACATTTAGTCTGTATAATGTGTATTATTGTGGACATTTAGTCTGTATAATGTGTATTATTGTGGACATTTAGTCTATATAATGTCTCTTATTGTGGACATTTAGTCTGTATAATGTCTATTATTGTGGACATTTAGTCTGTATAATGTGTATTATTGTGGACATTTAGTCTGTATAATGTGTATTATTGTGGACATTTAGTCTGTATAATGTGTATTATTGTGGACATTTAGTCTGTATAATGTGTATTATTGTGGACATTTAGTCTGTATAATGTCTGTTATTGTGGACATTTAGTCTGTATAATGTGTATTATTGTGGACATTTAGTCTGTATAATGTGTATTATTGTGGACATTTAGTCTGTACAATGTCTGTTATTGTGGACATTTAGTCTGTGTAATGTGTATTATTGTGGACATTTAGTCTATATAATGTCTATTATTGTGGACATTTAGTCTGTATAATGTGTATTATTGTGGACATTTAGTCTGTGTAATGTGTATTATTGTGGACATTTAGTCTGTATAATGTCTGTTATTGTGGACATTTAGTCTGTGTAATGTGTATTATTGTGGACGTTTAGTCTATATAATGTCTATTATTGTGGACATTTAGTCTGTATAATGTGTATTATTGTGGACATTTAGTCTGTATAATGTCTATTATTGTGGACATTTAGTCTGTATAATGTGTATTATTGTGGACATTTAGTCTGTATAATGTGTATTATTGTGGACATTTAGTCTGTATAATGTGTATTATTGTGGACATTTAGTCTATATAATGTCTCTTATTGTGGACATTTAGTCTGTATAATGTCTATTATTGTGGACATTTAGTCTGTATAATGTGTATTATTGTGGACATTTAGTCTGTATAATGTGTATTATTGTGGACATTTAGTCTGTGTAATGTCTATTATTGTGGACATTTAGTCTATATAATGTCTATTATTGTGGACATTTAGTCTGTATAATGTGTATTATTGTGGACATTTAGTCTGTATAATGTGTATTATTGTGGACATTTAGTCTGTGTAATGTGTATTATTGTGGACATTTAGTCTGTGTAATGTGTATTATTGTGGACATTTAGTCTGTATAATGTGTATTATTGTGGACATTTAGTCTATATAATGTCTATTATTGTGGACATTTAGTCTGTATAATGTGTATTATTGTGGACATTTAGTCTGTATAATGTGTATTATTGTGGACATTTAGTCTGTATAATGTGTATTATTGTGGACATTTAGTCTGTATAATGTGTATTATTGTGGACATTTAGTCTGTGTAATGTGTATTATTGTGGACATTTAGTCTGTATAATGTGTATTATTGTGGACATTTAGTCTGTATAATGTGTATTATTGTGGACATTTAGTCTGTGTAATGTGTATTATTGTGGACATTTAGTCTGTGTAATGTGTATTATTGTGGACATTTAGTCTGTGTAATGTGTATTATTGTGGACGTTTAGTCTATATAATGTCTATTATTGTGGACATTTAGTCTGTATAATGTGTATTATTGTGGACATTTAGTCTGTATAATGTCTATTATTGTGGACATTTAGTCTGTATAATGTGTATTATTGTGGACATTTAGTCTGTATAATGTGTATTATTGTGGACATTTAGTCTGTATAATGTGTATTATTGTGGACATTTAGTCTATATAATGTCTCTTATTGTGGACATTTAGTCTGTATAATGTCTGTTATTGTGGACATTTAGTCTGTATAATGTCTATTATTGTGGACATTTAGTCTGTATAATGTGTATTATTGTGGACATTTAGTCTGTATAATGTGTATTATTGTGGACATTTAGTCTGTGTAATGTCTATTATTGTGGACATTTAGTCTATATAATGTCTATTATTGTGGACATTTAGTCTGTATAATGTGTATTATTGTGGACATTTAGTCTGTATAATGTGTATTATTGTGGACATTTAGTCTGTGTAATGTGTATTATTGTGGACATTTAGTCTGTATAATGTGTATTATTGTGGACATTTAGTCTATATAATGTCTATTATTGTGGACATTTAGTCTGTATAATGTGTATTATTGTGGACATTTAGTCTGTATAATGTGTATTATTGTGGACATTTAGTCTGTATAATGTCTGTTATTGTGGACATTTAGTCTGTATAATGTGTATTATTGTGGACATTTAGTCTGTATAATGTCTATTATTGTGGACATTTAGTCTGTATAATGTCTATTATTGTGGACATTTAGTCTGTGTAATGTCTATTATTGTGGACATTTAGTCTGTATAATGTCTATTATTGTGGACATTTAGTCTGTATAATGTCTATTATTGTGGACATTTAGTCTGTATAATGTCTGTTATTGTGGACATTTAGTCTGTATAATGTGTATTATTGTGGACATTTAGTCTGTATAATGTCTATTATTGTGGACATTTAGTCTATATAATGTCTATTATTGTGGACATTTAGTCTATATAATGTCTATTATTGTGGACATTTAGTCTGTATAATGTGTATTATTGTGGACATTTAGTCTGTATAATGTCTGTTATTGTGGACATTTAGTCTGTATAATGTGTATTATTGTGGACATTTAGTCTGTATAATGTGTATTATTGTGGACATTTAGTCTATATAATGTGTATTATTGTGGACATTTAGTCTGTATAATGTGTATTATTGTGGACATTTAGTCTGTATAATGTGTATTATTGTGGACATTTAGTCTGTATAATGTGTATTATTGTGGACATTTAGTCTATATAATATCTATTATTGTGGACATTTAGTCTGTATAATGTGTATTATTGTGGACATTTAGTCTGTATAATGTCTGTTATTGTGGACATTTAGTCTGTATAATGTGTATTATTGTGGACATTTAGTCTGTATAATGTCTGTTATTGTGGACATTTAGTCTGTATAATGTGTATTATTGTGGACATTTAGTCTGTATAATGTGTATTATTGTGGACATTTAGTCTGTATAATGTCTGTTATTGTGGACATTTAGTCTGTATAATGTGTATTATTGTGGACATTTAGTCTGTATAATGTCTATTATTGTGGACATTTAGTCTGTATAATGTGTATTATTGTGGACATTTAGTCTGTATAATGTGTATTATTGTGGACATTTAGTCTGTATAATGTGTATTATTGTGGACATTTAGTCTATATAATGTCTCTTATTGTGGACATTTAGTCTGTGTAATGTGTATTATTGTGGACATTTAGTCTATATAATGTCTATTATTGTGGACATTTAGTCTGTATAATGTGTATTATTGTGGACATTTAGTCTGTATAATGTGTATTATTGTGGACATTTAGTCTGTATAATGTGTATTATTGTGGACATTTAGTCTGTATAATGTGTATTATTGTGGACATTTAGTCTGTATAATGTGTATTATTGTGGACATTTAGTCTGTATAATGTGTATTATTGTGGACATTTAGTCTATATAATGTCTCTTATTGTGGACATTTAGTCTGTATAATGTCTATTATTGTGGACATTTAGTCTGTATAATGTGTATTATTGTGGACATTTAGTCTGTATAATGTGTATTATTGTGGACATTTAGTCTGTATAATGTGTATTATTGTGGACATTTAGTCTGTATAATGTGTATTATTGTGGACATTTAGTCTGTATAATGTCTGTTATTGTGGACATTTAGTCTGTATAATGTGTATTATTGTGGACATTTAGTCTGTATAATGTGTATTATTGTGGACATTTAGTCTGTACAATGTCTGTTATTGTGGACATTTAGTCTGTGTAATGTGTATTATTGTGGACATTTAGTCTATATAATGTCTATTATTGTGGACATTAGTCTGTATAATGTGTATTATTGTGGACATTTAGTCTGTGTAATGTGTATTATTGTGGACATTTAGTCTGTATAATGTCTGTTATTGTGGACATTTAGTCTGTGTAATGTGTATTATTGTGGACGTTTAGTCTATATAATGTCTATTATTGTGGACATTTAGTCTGTATAATGTGTATTATTGTGGACATTTAGTCTGTATAATGTCTATTATTGTGGACATTTAGTCTGTATAATGTGTATTATTGTGGACATTTAGTCTGTATAATGTGTATTATTGTGGACATTTAGTCTGTATAATGTGTATTATTGTGGACATTTAGTCTATATAATGTCTCTTATTGTGGACATTTAGTCTGTATAATGTCTATTATTGTGGACATTTAGTCTGTATAATGTGTATTATTGTGGACATTTAGTCTGTATAATGTGTATTATTGTGGACATTTAGTCTGTGTAATGTCTATTATTGTGGACATTTAGTCTATATAATGTCTATTATTGTGGACATTTAGTCTGTATAATGTGTATTATTGTGGACATTTAGTCTGTATAATGTGTATTATTGTGGACATTTAGTCTGTGTAATGTGTATTATTGTGGACATTTAGTCTGTGTAATGTGTATTATTGTGGACATTTAGTCTGTATAATGTGTATTATTGTGGACATTTAGTCTATATAATGTCTATTATTGTGGACATTTAGTCTGTATAATGTGTATTATTGTGGACATTTAGTCTGTATAATGTGTATTATTGTGGACATTAGTCTGTATAATGTGTATTATTGTGGACATTTAGTCTATATAATGTGTATTATTGTGGACATTTAGTCTGTGTAATGTGTATTATTGTGGACATTTAGTCTGTGTAATGTGTATTATTGTGGACATTTAGTCTGTGTAATGTGTATTATTGTGGACGTTTAGTCTATATAATGTCTATTATTGTGGACATTTAGTCTGTATAATGTGTATTATTGTGGACATTTAGTCTGTATAATGTGTATTATTGTGGACATTTAGTCTGTGTAATGTGTATTATTGTGGACATTTAGTCTGTGTAATGTGTATTATTGTGGACATTTAGTCTGTGTAATGTGTATTATTGTGGACGTTTAGTCTATATAATGTCTATTATTGTGGACATTTAGTCTGTATAATGTGTATTATTGTGGACATTTAGTCTGTATAATGTCTATTATTGTGGACATTTAGTCTGTATAATGTGTATTATTGTGGACATTTAGTCTGTATAATGTGTATTATTGTGGACATTTAGTCTGTATAATGTGTATTATTGTGGACATTTAGTCTATATAATGTCTCTTATTGTGGACATTTAGTCTGTATAATGTCTGTTATTGTGGACATTTAGTCTGTATAATGTCTATTATTGTGGACATTTAGTCTGTATAATGTGTATTATTGTGGACATTTAGTCTGTATAATGTCTATTATTGTGGACATTTAGTCTGTATAATGTGTATTATTGTGGACATTTAGTCTGTGTAATGTCTATTATTGTGGACATTTAGTCTATATAATGTCTATTATTGTGGACATTTAGTCTGTATAATGTGTATTATTGTGGACATTTAGTCTGTATAATGTGTATTATTGTGGACATTTAGTCTGTATAATGTCTGTTATTGTGGACATTTAGTCTGTATAATGTCTATTATTGTGGACATTTAGTCTGTATAATGTGTATTATTGTGGACATTTAGTCTGTATAATGTCTATTATTGTGGACATTTAGTCTATATAATGTCTCTTATTGTGGACATTTAGTCTGTGTAATGTCTATTATTGTGGACATTTAGTCTATATAATGTCTATTATTGTGGACATTTAGTCTGTATAATGTGTATTATTGTGGACATTTAGTCTGTATAATGTGTATTATTGTGGACATTTAGTCTGTGTAATGTGTATTATTGTGGACATTTAGTCTGTATAATGTGTATTATTGTGGACATTTAGTCTATATAATGTCTATTATTGTGGACATTTAGTCTGTATAATGTGTATTATTGTGGACATTTAGTCTGTATAATGTGTATTATTGTGGACATTTAGTCTGTATAATGTGTATTATTGTGGACATTTAGTCTGTGTAATGTGTATTATTGTGGACATTTAGTCTGTGTAATGTGTATTATTGTGGACATTTAGTCTGTATAATGTGTATTATTGTGGACATTTAGTCTGTATAATGTGTATTATTGTGGACATTTAGTCTATATAATGTCTCTTATTGTGGACATTTAGTCTGTATAATGTCTGTTATTGTGGACAGAGGCAGTAAATCCAGGTGTAGATTAAAGGTCAGGATCTGTCCAGTCAGTCCAGCTGGGATTTACAAGGAGGACAATTAATACTGAACAAACAAGAACTGAAACTATGAATTATGAAAGAGCTGCAGCATCTGAAACTGACCACAGTGAACATCTGACACACAAACAGAACCACAGTGCTGCAGTTATTATTAGATTTATGTATTTGTTTGTTTGTTTGTTTATTTAATTTTAATCAATTCCTAGAAATTTCAGGCGACTCCATTTGAATTCCAGGTTGAAAAACACTGTCTTATTGGGTCAAACTGCTTCCAGCTTCCCAGCTCTTCTTTAACTTTATTTCTAGATGTTTTTTCTCAGGCCAAATAATCTCATACAACTTTTTTCCTACAATCATTGCTTTTCCGTGTTTCCCTGAATGCACATTATGACTTTCTTAAATGAACAATCCTAAACTTTTTGCCGCGTACACATTATCATGTTAAATATTTCCTCATTGCCTCATGTACGAGCCTCCTCCCTGACTCTCATTAAGGCTGATGGTGTAAATATGGAGCGGTAAAATGAAAAGGACTAACTCTCTCCTGTTTCTGCTGATGTGACATCAGGTCATCTGAAAGTCAACCAGACGACGGCCTGTGCGCTCCATTCATTCTGAACAAACAGACCTACATCAGCTTCATAATAGGATTCCCTGCTGAGTCACATGATCCCAGATGCTGCGTCCTGATCCGTATCCATGACCTCAGAGAACTGATGAAACACTGACCTGAATATCCTACCGTCGTCCCACATGCCTCCCACACCTCTGCAACTCAATCAGAGCTGTACACAAACCAGATTCAGAGGATTTTTAACCTGATATGTACTGATAAAATACTTGATCCAGGTTTAATTTAAAATAGAGATGCTTTCCAAATATCTGTACTGACTTATATCATTACTGTAATACCCCACATTCTGGTAATTTACCTTTATACACTCAACCACCACTTAAAAACATACATGGTGCTAGTACTTGGTGTACCTAATAAAGTGGCCAGTGATTGTTTTAGCTGTAGCAAAGTTTGTCATGTTCTGCATCCCTAGATATATTATTATTATGATTATTGGACTTAAGGTTTCTTTTCCATCAGCACAAACCATTCTCCTCTGACCTTAAAAAAGCGTTTTCACTCATTGGGTAGTTTCTCTTTTTCAGACCATTTACTGTGAACCCTTATAATGGATGTGTCGCTTAAATGACCTTTCCTCCTCATTCTGATGCTCGGTTTTAACTTCAGCACATCATCATGACCATGTCTATATTACAAAATGCACTGAGTTGCTTCTACGTGATTGTCCCATTAGATATTTGTTTTAACATAAAATTGAAGAGGTGTACCTAATAAAGTGGCCAGTGAGTGTATCTGCCATTCAGTGGTTTTACATACCCATGGGACCTTTGGGACATCTAAAAGTCACATAATTTAAAGTCAGGGTCAGCATTTCCTTTTCTTTTCTTTCTTGTTTCTGCTATTTACATGCATATATACATATATTCATAGTATTCATCTTGTTACTATGTCCATGATGTACTGAATTATGAGCACAACCTCCAACAGTGAACCCGGACTGGCATTTTCTATGGGAACAGTGAACTAAACCTACCATTTTAAAAGCAAACTGGAAATAAAACATGGGAACAACACCTGATACACCTCAAATGTGAAAATGTGATGATAAAACTGTCATTTGACATTGATAGATGGAAGGTAAACCAGCAGAAATAGACCCAGATAATGTATGGTAGTATAGTTAACAACATTAATACGTGATGAAAAGGCTGAAAAGTTTGTGCTTATATAATATACAGTCGCGGAAAAAATGATTAGACCATCAAAAGTCCTCAGAAACACTGGTTGATGGAACGTTCAAGTGATGATGTGAGAGCAGTTTGTACACAGATCTGCCACATCCTGTTTGACCATTTCTGTTTTTAATCATTCATAGACTTTTTAATCGCACGTAAATTTTCAGTGCGAATAATATTTCTAGTGAGTCATGTCATTTATTTAAGTCATGACCGTCTGCATTTAATCACAAACACTCATCTGATTTATAACCGCTTTAATCTGGATGAATTTATAGTTTTTCTGACAAAAAAAGGAAACAGATACACACAAAATGATGCTTTTTTTATTAACAATATCATTTTCGCTATGGCTTGTCAATTAATGAGAGATCTTTTGATTTTTACAGATATATTTTAAAAGATTATTAAAGATCTAACATCATTTCTCACTATTTCCTCGTTATTGTTACATTTACTGTAGATTTCTAGGATTTTCAGGATTAAGGATATGAAAATTTGACTTTTATTCTGAAGTAATAATTTTGTGAACGCATCAAAATAGAAGAAGTCAGATAACATGAATGTGGACCCACTCATAAACAGCAGACAGTTATCAGGCTCAACCCAGCAATTTATGACAAGTTTGCACACACTGTTGTGGAAAAAATTATTAAACCATCAAAAATCATCAAAAACAACGGTTCTGTAATCCAGTCCTAACGCCTGTGTGTGTCATGTGACTAAAACAGACAGAACAGAAAACATGGAATGAATAAAAGCACTGTTTGTGTCAGAACAATGACACAGATTCTGATGGAAGAACTGAAATGATTTTAGTTTTTATCCAGAAAACATGTTCAATGCATAGATATGAGCTGTGAAATTCAACTACTATGAGCTGTTTGTGTTGTTCTCATTCTATTTGTCCAAACACATGGACCTTTAGTTGGACCAGGAATTAAAATGAACAAAAAACTGAAGAAAACATGGTGGGCTAATAGTTTTTTCCTGCGACTGTATGCATGGATAAAAAGATAATCATCAATCAAAGTTGTGTGTAAACATAATATATGACATCATAAATTATCTATATTATTTAAATTAAACTAAACGATCCCAGGTATTTTCAGATACTAAATAGTTTCAAAACAGTTACATCTGTGCTCCAGTTTAGAAGTTTAATAACCAGCTTTATCCACATGTAACAGGATCCACAGTCCTACTGGTGGAGCTTTAATCCAACTATTTAACCAACAGTATTTACTGCAATCAAATAAGAAAGACTCGCAGAAAGAAGACTCAGTTCTGGGTAATAGAGGTGTGGAGCCTGATTCCTTCATTTGATCACTCTTCGCTCTTTGATTCTCACTTGACCTAAAAATCGTTGAACTCACAAACCGCTGCGCCGCCGCCAAGGACGTCCCCGGGCTCTTATTTCTGCTCTGATTAACCAAGATTGAAAAGCAGAGTTCTCAGGAGAGCGGCCTTCATGGGAGTCTTTATGGGACCAACACTGCACTTTATAGGAAATCTTTGAGCAGACTGATGTGAAAGCACATCCCAGCATCTGCACTTTTATATCAGAAGGTTCAGTTACATCTACTTTACGTTTGCTCTGATACATACATTCCTGACCACGCAACAGAATGAACATGTCAACAGCTTCAATGCACTGAAGGAACATGCAGCGCTGTGGGGGAACAATCCGCCTTCAACCTTTTCCTAATTCCTCCTTTTTATCTTTCATCAGGTCTTTAGAGAGAAGGATTTAGATGCAAGAAAAAGATAAAAAAGTGAGTAAAACATGAAGGCAATTAAAGGGAGAAAGACCCAAACGTCCACTGGTGCCCACACCCATCTACTGATGTAAAAGATAGAGTAGAGCCCGACTATAGCGCATCACCGATTAACCAACACAGGCCAGAATGGAACAGATGTGTTCAGGTTTGTGCTGCACAGACATTCTGCCGCTCTGTCACTTTCACTTTCACTTACGCTCCGACAATCACTCTACCCCCCCCCCACCCAATCATGGACCGATATCCCTCTGCTACAAAAACAAAGGACCTCTACCCGCCCCCTCTGAAAATCACAGACCACAAGCCCCGCCCCCGCTCTGAAAGTCATGCACCACTGCTCCCCCATTCCTCCCCCGTCCACCATTATCTACTATTAGACTATTATACAGCGTTTTAAACTTGTGTTAATTAACTTTGTGACGTAAACAAAGATACCACTGTTCACTCACATGTCCACCATTATCTAATATTACACGATTATATCCTGTGTAGATCAGTGTTCTAATTTCATATATCAGCCGATATATCGTTATCGACAAATATATCAGATATCAGCTGACATACCGGCTATCGGCTTTTTTTTAGCCCTAAATATCAGTATCAGCCCCAAAATCCCACATCAGTCCGGCTCTTCTGTTGATCCATTAATCCTATCAATACATGTAAATAATTGGTGTCAAATACAGTTCTTCATCTTTTCATGGTCATCAGATATGACCATATTTGGACGTTCAAAGGCTCCAGTGTTACCATGGAAACACCGTCATCTTCTACAGCATTGATTCCCCAGTCAAACCCATGGAGTTGGATCAATGACAGTGGATGGACACACTGGGTTTATGTTCAGTTACTAAGAGATTTGACTGAAAACATATTTTTCTTCAGTTTTCTCTGTTTCTGATATTATAACCCTCAACTTCAATCTGAATGTGGACACACTTAATGGACTTTCTCAAGCAACAATAGATTCTACTCATCTGTAGAGCTACTGAGTGGGACAGCTTCCTGTTTTTTTCTTTGTGTGTGCCATAATAATAATAATAAGTAGTAGTAGTATTTATTTTTTAGAATTTTTATTTTATTGTTCACTTACACAGTTTTTGTGTATGTGTGTGTACAGTGAGGTTAGTTTGCATTTTATTGTGCAATTAGTGAAGTATGTGTTGATGTGTTATGTATGTTCGTCTACTGGAAATCAATAAAAAGAAAGAAAAAAAAATGGAACTTTTATGAATATCTACATGATCTGTAAATTAAATTTAGGAAAATACTTGATTATCACTGGAAAAAATTCAAAATATAAATTGTAATAAGTGATGATAAATGACTTAGGAAAGGTTAAATATAGGGAACTGCCACAAAAGTAGCACTGAGTCTTTATGGGTTAAGATGGAAACAATATTTAAAAAAAAAAAAAAGGTGTTATGCAGACAGAAATACACTTGACGTTACCAAGCATTACACAGTGGAGTCTAAAGGTCTTCCATTCTGAGCTGGACCGTGCAGGTGTATCACATTTACATTCTCTCATTTACTGCGCAGTGGTAACCTGCTTCACGGCAGATATTTTGACATGTCACAGCGGGAAAAGAGCAGGTGTAGCTAATGACATTAACAATGTTTGGGTTCAGTGTCCTAATAAGATCCACAGCAGTGTGAGCGCATGAATAATAAAGCAGGAGCTGGGAACCAGCGCCTGCAAATGACACACAGTCCTTCTGTGTGTTATCAGTCACACCTGTGATGAGTTTGGACATTTGTGCTCAGCTCCACAGTCCAGGACGCTCATGTAGCGCATCAGGCCCAGGGCGCTGTGGCAACATGTGCTGATTTATGTAGCCCCGCCCACTTCCAACCTGAACACAGGTTCAATCAGCCACAAGTGAGAACACCTGAGTGGATGGCATTTATGTCAGTGAATACAGGACTTTCTAATATCTACTAATTCAACTGGGGATGCTCTTATAGTGGTGGAATTGGAATACTCATAAAAGAAGCACGTTACAAAATAAGAAAAGCAATAACCAATCTATTATTATTATTATTATTATTATCATTATTATTATTATTAGCATCATCATTATCATTCTTAGCATTATTATTATTATTAGCATCATCATTATCATTCTTAGCATTGTTATTGTTATTATTATTATTATTATTATTATTATTATTATTATTAGCATCATCATTATCATTCTTAGCATTATTATTATTATTATTATTATTAGCATCATCATTATCATTCTTAGCATTGTTATTGTTATTATTATTATTATTATTATTATTATTATTATTATTATTAGCATCATCATTATCATTCTTAGCATTATTATTATTATTATTATTATTAGCATCATCATTATCATTCTTAGCATTGTTATTGTTATTATTATTATTATTATTATTATTATTATCATCATCATTATCATTCTTAGCGTTATTATTATTATTATTATTAGCATCATCATTATCATTCTTAGCATTGTTATTGTTATTATTATTATTATTATTATTATTATTATTATTAGCAACATCATTATCATTCTTAGCATTATTATTATTATTATTAGCATCATCATTATCATTCTTAGCATTGTTATTGTTATTATTATTATTATTATTATTATTATTAGCATCATCATTATCATTCTTAGCATTATTATTATTATTATTATTATTAGCATCATCATTATCATTCTTAGCATTGTTATTGTTGTTATTATTATTATTATTATCATTCTTAGCATCATAATTACTATTATTATTATTATTATTATTATTATTATTATTATTATTACAACTGCTATATTTATTCTTAATTTTTTTAATAATTAATTTTAATTTGAAAAAAATGTTGTTGTTTTTTTTATTACTACTACTATTATTGTAACTGCTATATTTACTCCTAAAATAAAAGTCCATCCCACAGTCAGCAGCATGTGTTTTTGATTTACTCTGCCTTTCTGAAAGTGATACTAAACTGTACAAAATTATTTTAGAGCTGAAAACAGAATTGCATGACCCGTTGGTGATGAAACACATCAATGTGTGTCATCAATCCACATAAAAAAATACTTCTTTTTTTTTTTTTAAATGAACTAAAAAAAGCATTTTATGAGTAAAAATGGTTCAGCTTGAACCTTCACACCTTGATGATAATGTAGATTTTAGACTGTAACAGCACTAAGGCTCTATATTGCATTAAGTCAATTAATTATGGTTTTGCTGCTGGAATTGTTGAAAAATGTGAAAATTGCAAAGTCAAGGTTATTGATCTCTACAGTTTTCTAATTCAACAAAATTTCAATATACAAGTTTTTAGTTTATTGTCATATATTAAATGTGAATTTGCATCTCCAGTTGTGTATAACATCTAGATTTAGAAAAGAAAGAGTGTGAATCAAAGTAAGTTTTCAGTTTATGCAGCTAGAATACAACTGAATAAAATTTAAAAAAATCAAAAACAGGCCAATGCAATACATGTCAAAGAATCACCAACAGGTCCATTTAACGCAGACTCCTACTATGATGCAGAGTGCAGAGAAAGCTAAAATGAATACAAATAAAAGTATAGTCCAGGTTTCTAAGTATAGGCATGTAAAATGTAAATACTAATTCTGAAGTAAAATGGTATAAAATACTGCCTGTATTTTCTTTTAGACAGTTTATCATTAGTGTGAGTTTAAAGTTTGGTGGTTTGGGTTTATCTGAACTGGTATCAGCTTAAATCTGCTGTTGAACATTTAACTACTTTCTAGTATTATCAAAAATATTTAGATGTTATTAGTCTACACCAAACTACCATAATTACACTGGCCCCTAAAAAAAAACACTACTGGTACAGATGGTTTACTCTGATTTCTCTGGTTCCACAGCCAGCAAACTATGAAGAAACTGAAACAAAGTGGCTCCAGTTTTTGGTTTGTGTGGCTCTGCAGCTCTGTAAATGTCTGCCATGTCTTTCTGACTTAAGAAAACACTTGGCCGTTTCACAAACAGGCTTTTTAAGCAGTCTATAGAAAAGTAAACCAGAGTCAAAGCAGGCCTGGACCAGTCCGTCCCTCCTGTTCTCTCTTAAGGGGACGCCTCAGTCTCCACAGACGCCCAAAGCTTTGTTCAGATTGACACAAACGTGGCCAGAAACACCATGGAGCGCACTGAAAAGTTTAGGACGAATTCATCTACTGGTGAAAATGAACGACTGGACACAAATGAACGGCCTCATTTCTAAACAATAAATGAATAGGGCTGGAGTTAAATCAATCCAATTCCACCAATGCACATGTTCAAAGTTCATCCTAAAGTGCATGTGGTGCAGTTTTTAATCTGAGCAAATACCCTGAGTGTGAAATAACGCCCACCACCAGGCATCAACCAAACCCCATTTCACATTAGAGGTCATTTTATATCCAGATATTATCATATGATCACATCATTTTCCATAATTTCACTGAATAAATAGTTTATACAACTTGGTCACATGGAACTTACGACTTTTTAATTATATCCTTAAATGAATGTGTGCAAATTTTTAATTCAATGTGATATACATAAAATACTACATAAAATACTACGAACAAAGTGTAAAAAGCTAAACGGGTGCATCTGTGAAACTGGTCCCTAAAAAACAACATGTAGACTAATGTTATGGAGCAAGTTTGGACGCACTTCAGGTCTATTTTAAAATAAATATTTACTGAGATAAAAGAGAAACTGTTTTTCAGATAAAACGCATTTTTGTTTGACTAAAAAAAAAATCTGCATGTAACATGGTTAAAAGGACACGAAAATTATGCGCTACTATTTTTTCAAATATCTTTTTATTTTCTCACAGGCACAATTTGGGAATCGAAGTATATATGCAAGGTAGAGTGTTTCACGAAAATGACCACTGTTGCAAAACCACTCACAATTTATTTGCAGACTGAGCTCATGAAATCACATTGTATGTCACGCCAGTTTATTGCATTTGGCGTGCTATAAGTACACATTTTCATTCTTTCGCGTGTTATTTAACGCCATTTGATGGCGTGTCAATGCGCTAGCCGCTGATCATTATTCACGCTAATTGCTAATCCTTACCCCTGACTCTAACTGCTAATTGCTCTAGCCACTAATCACTAACCACTAACCCTAAACCTAAACCTAAACCTAGCCCTAACCGCTAATCGCACTAATGGCATGTTACTTTACGTGGCATAAATATGCATGCTAAAAGCTTATAATGCGTACAGATAACACACCAATTCATGATATCACATTGTTATTTGTGTTGAAATGGGCAGGTTCCGCATGTAACACAAGTGGACACAATGGGTGACATACAAAACCTGGAATGAGATTGAGATTCATGAAACACTCACATGTCTGGACTAGAAAACCCACCAGGATCGACACATTTAACACAGTGTCTATTTATAGTCTAAGACCATTTCCAGCCATGTTTTCAGATCAAACACACTGACACACAGGTAGCTTTAACTGTCCTGAGTTTGGTCCTATTTTTGGCCCCAATATTTTATCAAAAATTCATTCATTTTGGGACGGCTCAGAGCTAGAGTATAATTTTTTTGCATTTATCTGAGGTCATCATTAGGTCCATCCTGGGGAGAAATATGTCTACATTTCTGTTTTATTATTGGGTCTAAAAACTGGTAAAGTGCCAGGAACCAAACTAAACCCAGTTTCATGGACAGACCCAAACAGGAATGTGCCGTGTGTGGGGAAAATGCAAAGTGTTCTTCATATGACTAAAAATACTGCCATAAAGAGTGTGCTTTAAAAGACAATGAAAGGCACTGTAAGCATGTACTGTGAAAATACAGCCTTTTTTATTGTGGCACAATGTCCACTGTTGCTAATAAAGTTGGAATTTTTTTTTTTTTTTTTTTACATCTTGTCATGAAGTGACTGTGACTGTGATTTACTTTGACAGATAACATGTAACTGGGACTCGGTATGTAATCATTGTACATGGTCAGAGGTGATTACAGATGTGTATAAACAGGGATAAACGACCAGTGTGTCTGAAAACTAAAGTCTTCCAACTGTGTGTTGCCATGTCTGGCAGCTTTAACTGAAGTGGTGAACAGCTGTACTTCACAGCTCCTTCAGAGGGAGTGCAGAAGCTGTGATCACGTCAAATGAAATCAGAACGCACTTCAGTGGAATCGGGTCATGTACCATATGTTCCAATACGCAACATCCATACGTTCACATCCGCAGTGAGACGCTCCTCTGACAGGACGTCAGCCTTACACGTAGTCGACAAGGTCAAAGGAGAGCCAAACAGCCCGAGAAGCTGCGCATTCTGACAGAAAGGAAAGCAGAGGAGAGTCTGGAGTGAGATCACAGAGCCGCGGTGCCTCAGGTGGCCATTAAAATGAGTCCAGTGTAGCGCACTCGGAGCTGCTCCGGAGCTCACGCTGCCTGCGTGGTATAATTGGCTGCAGACTCTGCATGGGCGCAGGCCTGCCAGGTTTAAAAAAACACTGAGACCACTTCTTCAAAGACCGGGACAAACAGAACAGGGAGGGGGGATGAGGAGGAGTGTGGTGGGCCTGCCGCTGACCCCCACCCCCCCGTTAACCCGGAAAGAGCCGAACACCCACTGACGACCCAAACTATGGACTCATGCGAACTGTTGAACACCTGTTGATCCACTCATCTTATCAATAAATGGAAGTAATGGTGGGACGTGCACTTTGAACATCCACATGGGTCATATCTGAGGACCAAGAACACATGAAACTGTGAACGTGGAAACACCGTCATCTTCTACAACACAGGGGTCAAACCTGCGGCCCGGGGGCCCGGTCAGACCCAGAGCTGCAGAAGCTGCGTTCAGCTTCTATGCTCCACATGTCACACATGTCACATCCCATCAGCTGAAACAGTGGGTTTATTTAAAGCCCGCTTCCAGACCCACCTGTTCTGCTGCATTTGAATACAGTTTACATCCATCAGTTCACATCTGCGCTGTTCCTTTTCAGCCACAAGTTTTTATCTGTTTGATCTGTTCTATTTATCTGATTTTTTGTTTGTTTGTTTTTCTCATGCCGATACTTTTCATGTCACCGTCACATGAAAAGTATCAGCAAAAGTATGGCTCAACGTCATTGCCGGCGACTTCCAACAACATGGAGTTACCATGGAGGACGCAGAGCACCTGGCACAAGACCGCCAGCCATGGTAAACACTGGTTCACCTGGTCGGCTCAACGCACTTGGACGGGACACCCGCCCCGTCGCAGGAGTCCTAGTAGTAGTAGTAGTAGTAGTAGTAGTAGTAGTAGTAGTAGTAGTAGTAGTAGTAGTAGTATACTTTTCAATGCTTCTGCTGTAATGCTTTTAATGTTTTATGTAAAGCACTTTGAATCGTCCTGTACATGAACTGTGCTGTAGAAATAAACCTGCCTGGCCTTGCAGGATGAATTTGTGAAATACAAAAATTACACCAAGATATGAACAGTGGTGTCGAAATCATTTTAATTCAGGTTCCACATACACACGCATACAGTCCAGTTAGATTTAAACTGGGTCAGAACCAGTTAAATATGATCTGAATAACCTATAAATAATGACAACAACAGATTTTCTCTTGTTTTTTTGGTGAAAAAAAGGAAAATTACATGAAAATGTTTACATTACCAAACTATAGTTTTATAAAAAAAATGTGAACAAATATGAACAAACAGAAATGTGTTCAGTAAAGTAAATGCAATTGGACCAATATTCCGCCTGGTACTAAATGTTTAGTGTGATTGTAACGCACATGTGTAAATGATAAACTGATAAAACGAAGCAGAATATTGTTAAAATAGTAGTTTTTTAGACGTAAACCTGATCATACTATAATTTTACTTTTTTCACTGTTCTTATTTGACTGGTCCGGCCCACTGCAGATCAAACTGGGCTGAATGTGGAGCTGAACTAACATGAGTTTGACAGAACTGGTCTACAACATGATTCACCAGTAAAACCCATGGAGTGGATGGAGACACTGTTTTAACTACAGTTAATGATCGATTTGACAGAAAAAGTCACTTTTTCTTCAGTTTTGTCTGTTTCTGATGTAATAACACTCAACTTTAATGAACATCTACATGATAAATGAATTAAATATAGGAAAAAAAAGACTTTTACAGAAAAAAAACCAACAAAAAAACAGAGGATAATATTGAATGAATGGTGATAAATCCCTTAGGAAAGGCTCAGTACAGAGGGAGCTTCATTTGGGAACAGCCACAGACGTAGCGGTGGGTCTGTAAGGGTTAATAAAAGACAGCCGCCTCGACAACAAACATGCACCTACCTCTCGGAGGACAGTGACAATCGATAGACAAGGACAGAAGCGAATAATGCCGCAGAAGCACCATATCCACTTAACGCCCGCCATGACGGAGAAGTGAATGACCTAGAGAGGATGGAGCACCCAGCTGCTGCGCTAACGCTCCAGCTGTTTGTGTGGCTTTGTGTGTCTGTGTGCGTTTACGTGCACATGTGGACCAGTGCTCAGTGACTTTCACACCCTGCCTGGCCTAAATTCCCCTTGAACTCAGATAACACATCTGTGCGCTGCCCCCCCTCCCACTGTCTGTATAAGGATTTCAAATCCTGCTGATGCCTCTGGCTTCTCTCCAGAAGAAACCCAGCCTGAGTGCCCCCCCCCCATTACTCTGTCATTGTTATTCTGCTGTGTGCCTCTCATTGGCCGCCACCTCTGGGGCCGCAGATCAATAGAAGAACACACCAAATCACAAACACAGCCAATTACAAAGAAAACTGTTTATGGGAAAACATTTGGTCTCCTGAGCACAGCCTTGCAATTAATTTACAAAGAATTCATAAAACAATAGTTGGGCCTGAGGGGATGAGTCTTCTCTATGGAAGTCAATCTGTCTCATCAGGTCTGGAATTACAGAAGCCACTGAACTTCTAGCACTGAATGTTTTTGCACTGAAATTAAGTATCTGAATTTTTTGTCTCTCAATTTAACTATGTTCATAAATTTAGAATAAAAAAATTTCAAATGCAAAAAATTCAGATGCAAAAAATTCAGATCACATATCTGGGACACCAAGGATGAGCAATCGATTCTATGTCAAGTTGAACCGACAGCCAGCCAATCGAGTTACCTTAGGTTGGTCATGTGACGCTGATTCAGGAAGACGGTCAGCGTGGATGTGTGATTGGAATTTTTTGCATCTGAATTTTTTGCCGCTGAATTTTTTTTTTTATTCTAAATTTATGACCATAGTTGAATTCAAAGACGAAAAAATTAAGATACTTAATTTCAGTGCAAAAAAACCAAACTTCAATGCTAGAAACTAAATGGCTTTTATAATTGAAAACCTGATGGGACGGATTTACTTCCATACTTTCCGACTACTCCTCCGTCTTAGCGGTGGTCAAACAGTTCATCAGTCTGCTGTTTTGCTCTCTGTGAGGGCTAAACTGCAGCTCTGTGTCGCTGACGAGCATCAGAATGCAAATCAGATGGATGATACGACAGGCGCACATGAAACAGACATGGCTGCGGCTGAATTTAAAGAAGCCACATAATCCCCATTCATGGCTGAGCACGCTGCTGCAGGCCCTCACATTAACACTTCCATTTTACTGAGGCTAGAACCTGCACAGTGTCAGAGTCTCAGAGCATGTCGTGCTCCAGAAGTGTGACTCCTAAAGCTGGATTGACCTTGACTTGACTCTTGACTTTAGTTGCAGCTTTCACCAGTTAAGAAGAGGAGGATGGTTGTGTGAGGGGCACTGGTGCCAACGAAAGCCTGCACGGCTTTCAGACAAACGTCTCACTCAGATGTGACCGAGACAATCAGTCAAGCAGATTGTTTTCTGACGGCATCACCGGAGGCGTGTGGGGTTCGCACCCAGATAATACGAGCGGCTCTGGATTAGACAAATGTGTAGTTCAGTGGTTCCAACCTGTTCTGGCTCATGACCCCATTTTAACATCACCAATTTCAGACGACCCCAGACACTCAAAACGGAGCCTTTTTTTGGCTAAAATCAATTTGTTTTTGATGACGTAATAGTTTGCTGTAATATGTTGCAAATAAACATCAATTTTAGAGGACATTTAGACTATATAATGTAAATTTTTATTAGTAAGTTTTAATTTTTAATTTTTTTTTTTTTTAAGAAATTTTAGAAGTTTCAGGTGACCCCAGACATTCAAAACAGACATTTTTTTTTTTGGCTAAAATTAATTTGTTTTTGATGATGTAGTTAATTTTAGACAACATTTAGACTCTATAATGTGAATTTTTATTAGTGAGTTTTAATTTTTTTTTTTTTTTTAAGAAATTTTAGAAATTTCAGGCGACCCCAGACATTCACAACGGAGCCTTTTTTGGCTAAAATTAATTTGTTTTTGATCATGTAATAGTTTGCTATACTATGTTTCAAGTCAACATTAATTTTAGACAACATTTAGACTATAAAATGTAAATTTTTATCAGTAAGTTTTAATTTTTTATCAGTTACTAGAAATTCCAGGCCACCCCATTTGAATTCCAGGCGACCCCACGTGGGGTCCCGACCCCAGGGTTGAAAACCACCGGTGCAGTCGGTGACGGGTTGCTGTGCAGTTCCAGGCTGGATGTGGGTCCGGGTGGTGACACAGTAACAGTACAGAGGAGATGAAGGCTGAGCTCGGCCAGCAGATGGCAATGAGTCTCCTCCATGTTGGTGCACGGAGCCGTTCAGAGTTCAGAGGCACTCATGCATCAGTGTTCTCCGGCTCAGGACGCAGTTCGCTGGCACACTTCTGACTCAGCTGGATTCTTTTGTGTCCTTCCTCTTTTAGTGATCTTATAATGGAGGGAAGTAGACCAGTGTTTTAATGATGCCAGAGCCCGATTTAGGTTACAGACAACGGTCCACGAGAAGGACGGAGGTTCAGGGAAAGGCCATTACCCATGGAGCTACTGGTCCAATGACATCACAGCGACACAGCATACAGATATCTTTTACCAGGATAGTCTTAATATGATGGATATTGAGATGTTTAAGATAAATTTCAACTGAATTGAAGGCTGTATTTTCGACAGATGATCTTTTTTCCTATTCAAGCACAGTTTGTAAAGATATAAAGCATATATGCAATCAGAGGCAGATGTAGCTTTTATGTAGAAATATGATAAATACAGTTAGGTTTGTACACATTTTGTGCAAGAGACAATCTAAAGAGACAGTGTTGGGTTTTGTGGTTAGTTTAAGGACTTGAAATATTGTGTATTTCAATATCATAGACCACAAAGAGCAAGTTAACTCACTGACAAAAGATGGATAAATAATTTATCAAGTGCATTTAAGGTGCAATAAAATGCCATGACAAGGGATTTACTCTTGTTCCCTGACAACCAATAAAATCTATAAATAATACATGAATAATGCTATTAACGACAATGCCTAGAAGAATGAAATAAAGTCGATAATTGCAGCAATGATAAATAAACGTCAAGGCAGTAAAGCCTATACTAATAAGGCTTATAATTTAATGACCTGTCACTCATGAATAAACAATGTTAAACTTTCTTAAATATTAGAAAGACCTAGAAGGAATGAGACAAAAACTCATATGAGATTGTTTTAAAGAGAAATCAGCAACTACATTATGCACAAACATAAGCATATATAGAATAATTATATACGCTATAAGGTTATTTTGGGTTGCGTGTCTTGACTACACATGGATATTGGTTTTGACCCATAATGTCATAATTATGCCCCTCACTAACCTCTGGTCATGAGAACTGCACATTAAAATAAACTCGACATAACAAGCACCAAAACAGTATTTTAAAGGAGTGATATTTTGCTTTTTTTTTTTTTTTTTTTAAATGGAATTCTTCCTTTTCCCTCATGTCCCTGTGCTCTCCACAAACTGTAAATGCTCTGCTTGGCTCTGAATTCTCCATTCATTCAACTCCACAGGTCCATCTGCAACTGTTTCTGACTAATGACACCACAAAGGTGGTTTGGAGCGCTGGCCCTTTAAATGCAAATGAGACACTTGATGATGCCCCACCCCCTCCTGGTTGTTGACCGTGCTTCTCTGTCCCGTTCAACCACTGAGTTCGTTACATTTGAGGTAATTAGCTCGAAGTTGGGACATATTTTCAGTTTTTAGTACAACCGCTGATGACGACAAACGATGTACTCAGAGAAATGTTGGTCAGAAGTCTGGACCTTACATGTGCAAATGTTGAGACGTAACTAGTTATAAAACGAAACAAATTTAACAGGAACTGAAACAGGTTGGAGAAATCCACTTGATTTTTGCTGGAATGAATATAAAGATAGTCTTGCAGCAGCTGGAGGGTTCAAATTCAAACTATGAACCATTAGAGTCCAAATACACAAAAAAAATGAACCACAGACTAAGAATAGTGGGTTTAGTTAAATACGACCCCTTTAAATAATCCTGCTTGAATGGACGGTGATGGTCCCACAACAACAACAACAACAACAACAACAACAACAACAACAACAAAAGAACATCCTGATTCAACCTTTAAAGACCTGAACAGACACTAGCAACCAAAATCATCTAAAATGTTGAACCATTTTTGAACCACTAAACCAACCATATGTAAATAATTGGTGTAAAATGCAGTTTGCCATCTTTTTCATGGTCATCACATAGCTTTGCAGCACCTGGAGGGTACAAATGTACAACTTTTTGAACGATTAGGCTCCCCAAATACACAGATAAATGTACCAAAGACTAATAAAAGTGGGTTTAGCAAAACATGACCCCTTTAAGGTACATTTTATACCAGATACATATAAAAACACATTAGCAAGCAATGTACCTGAGATGACTAAACCATTTCTAAACACCTTTCTGCAACATTAGTCTTTCCGACACAAAGCAGAATAGGACGACAGAAAGAGGAAAGTGCAGCAGGATATTTATAGGATTAACATGAACAAGAAGAGGTGCTTGGAGCGCTCGTCTTGTCAAACACACTTAGCAAACACATCAGAAAAACAGAAAGATACCTGAAGAGGAGAGCGACCGAACACCAGAAACAGACCAAATGTGCTGACTGTAAACACAGAAGCAAACCCGCTCAGAATATTGACAGGAGAGAGGTCAAAGGTTGAGCAGAGGCCAGTAGACGCCTGAGGGATCAAAGAGGACCAAGACCATCTCTGACTTACCATGTGATCTGAGGTGCATAATGAGGGGATACTGTGTGACGGAAACTCAGCCATTTCCTGGACAAACAGTGCAAATGATACGCAGTAATACAGACCGTAAATTGGATGAAAGCTCCCTTAAAAGCTGAAACCGGTGTTTGTTGTGCAATATGTCAACCCTAGCTTCCAGACGTTACATTTAGGAGGAGATGTGACAGCAGCCACGTTGTTTTAGGTAAATGTTAATGCTTTGAAAATGTTCCTAAATGAAACAGTTCACGGACTATACATTAGTTTGCTTTTTACCAAGCTATCCAGTCCTCTTCTGCATTATGAACGGGTTGTTTCTACAGAATCAGGGCACTTTTGGTGGCACCACTTAGACAAACACAACACTTCAGGTTACAGCTCTTAAAAGGTGTCAGATCTGAAATGTCTTCTCAGTTTATTTCCAGCCACATGTTGCAACACGGATGTAATAAACTTAGAAATGATTCCTGCTTGTGACGCAAGATGTCTCTGGTTTGCATCCCGGACGAGCCCCCAGTTTATGTTTAGCTATAAAAAGGACCCGCTAACATAAAATTCATGACGACAAATGCTGGAGCTCAAACTTTAGCTCAAGTCGTCAAATCTTGTGCATGTTTTGTTTAGTTGTGTACCTTGTATTGTAAGTTTATTTTCATGTATTTTTTTTATTTATTGAAAGGTTCAGCTTGGTCTTCTCAGGGGAAGGAGAAAACCAACAGTTTCTAGGACCCATACCTGGACTGTTTTGTTAGGCTGCCAACTTTTTTGTTTGTTTAATTGTGGGAACGTGTTGGGTGTGTTTTGTTGCTGAAGTAATTTTCTACAAGTATACATAAGGTGTGATGGTAACGACTACTTAATTTCAGGCAAGAAGAAAATGTTAAAAGCACATCTTTTCTATCATTGCCACTATGGCTATAAACAGTGAAGCTAAGCTAATGGTCACATTGATAAAAGTTGTACTTCAATGTACAGTAAAACCTCCATAGTTTAAGAGGAGGTTGTGAAAGGAGACCAACTTTGGATGTCAATTTGACTAAGAAGCTTGAAGACAGTATTTTTTAGCAAGAACCATACCTCTTTTGTCAAATAGATTATCTTTTCATACTGAATTACTATTGGTTAAGGAGACACAGAAATGTAGAATGACATAGTACTGTCCCAAGCTATCTTTGTTTGCAAGACAGGGGTAACTTCCTCTTCATTATTTAAAGATTTTCTTATGATCAGACAAGTAGAACTGAGGAAAGATTTTTAAAAAATTTTTTTTTACCTGCTGACAGTTTCGGCTGTAGCTTCAGCCTTGCTTTTAGACACATCACACCAGGAAGCGTTTGACAGCTCTGATGAAGGCTGAAGCTACAGCCGAAACCGTCAGCAAGTAAAAAAAAAAACAAAAAACATCTTTCCTCAATTCTACTTTTCTGCTCACAAGAAAATCTGTAACCTTTGGAATGGAAGACATGACGAACATAATAAATCGACTTCTTTTCTATCTGTACAATGTAAGACCACTGTTTTTATCTCCCACCAAAGGCACTTTTAAAGATACTCAACAGTCCTTAGAATGCACAACATTTATAGGAATATAGAAATAAAAAAAGCAAGATGTGATCATCATAGAAGAAGCAGAATAAGAAGTAACACAAATCATCAGGAGAAGATGAACACAATTCTAAAAAAGGTGAGTTTTGAGACCAGATTTTAATAATGGCAGTGAGTTAGTTCCAGTCATATTTGTGTCAGAAGGCCCAGAATCATACAGTGTATACCTGAATTTAGAGATACATACCAGGATTTGGTGCTCAAAAATAACTCCACCTGTCACCAGTCTAACTACCGCTCCTTAATCCACCATTCCCTCCTAACCTTTACCTCCCTCCCAACAAAGAAAAGGAAAGAAAAGCAATCAATGCCAACAAAAAGCAGAAAAAGTCGATGGTCAATGACTCAAAAAATGAAAAAAATTCTAAATGTTTGGTTTGTCATTTGCTTCCACAGGACAATGGATTAGCGTCTCTATAGGCTACAGTCGAAATTTCATAAAATGCAGCCAAAGAAAGCACATATAAGACCACATAAAATGTTAAAATGTACAAAATAATCGCTGCATATAGAGTTTATCTAGGTTTAGTATTAAAAACAGCTTTGGTTGGGACGCAGTTAGAAGCAACACATGTATAGATGCACTTTACCTGGGGTGTATTTTCTCTGCTATTGATTGGAACAACAAGGGATTTCAGAAAAATAATGTCCAGGAGATAATTCAGAGCATATAGAAGCTACACACTGAGTCACAGTTAATGTACTAGCATCAGCAGCGGTAATAAAAAAGAGCTAGTAGTGGTGCAGGAGCACAGACTTTCACTTCAATGTTCAGCTCCTCCATTTTTCTGCATTAGGGATCGCAGCCGCATATCCAACACACAGGCTATCTGTTCACTATAATACAAGACTTGATGATGAATGTGACTAAGCAGACTCTGCTGATCCTCTTTCTTACACAACGTTTTTGTCCTCTGACCATTCAGATGAGGGACCACAAATACACCCCAGATGATATCACCGTGTACCCGCCCTGCAACCGCTCCGACGGACTTTTAGCAACGACTTCCAACTATCTAGAACCCATCTGCAGACAACAACATCCTGCAGTGTGACAGCAGAGAACTTTTATTTTCATGAAGGCCAAGGCCGTTCAACCGGAGATGTGTGGAAAGAGGGATACGTCTTAATGTTTCTGAAACCAAGCTGACAAAAAGTAAAAGCAAAAGGAAGCCTGGAAGGGGGATTTCATAGATGTGACTGCTGCTTCCTCTAGATATAAATACTCTCCGGTCTACACCATGAAATCCAACAATGGCACAAAGCACTGTCCAAAAGCAAGACACAGCACGAGAACTGAAGAAAAAGTGAATGAAACAGAAAAAAAAAAACAAAATGAGTGAAAGAAAAAGAGCCAAAATACTATTTAAAAGCAGTTTTATGAGCATAATGCTTCTGCGGTCATCCATTTTATGTTTGTGCTCTGACCAACAGCAATGATTTGACTGTCTTTAAAAAATAGTCATGTCAGTGAACATTTCAGGCAAAGTACTAAACTATTAGATAACCTTCACAGATAAACCAGGGTGATCTGACAGCTGGGTGGTTAGGGTACATACCACATGGGTGCAAATTCCCAGACTAGTGAGTTCACGGTTCAATTCCCAGTTGGTTTGACCAGTTGCTGCCTTTCACTCCCCAACATTTCAAGTCTCTCTCTGATAATCTCTCTATATACATATAAAAAAACTCAAAAATAATCTCTAAAAACACAATCATCAATAAATGAAACTAGGCCATGACAACTGAAGTTGATTAAAAAAACACAAGTGATAGTTTAGAACTGCTTTTAAAGGTCTAGAAACTGAAGAGTGGTACTTTACAAAGCTGTACAGTGGTGACTGGATATTCAGTACACCTTATCCGTGGGTGGAACTGTTTCACTTTTTTCTTGGTAACGTCACAGTAATAAGAAGACCGATTGTCTCTGTTGTGTTGTTTCTGTGAGCAACACAAAGAACCTCAACGCATGAAAACTGACAGCAGTGCTGGTATTTCAAAATACATACTTTTATTTTATTTCATGTTCAAATCAACTCATTTTGTTCAGATATACAGACTAATGCTGCGTTTCCACTACATGGTCTCAACTCGACTCGTCCCTTTTGTGTTTCCATTACATAAAAGGACCTGGAATCTGGTACCTGGTTCTAGTTTTTTGGTCTCACCTCTGCTGAGGTTCCAGGACTGGGGACCAGATACTAAAAGGTGACACTGTGTAAACACTGCAGACCACTGATTGGTCAGAGTCGTCTCTGTGCCCCGCCCTTTTACAAAAACAGATGCAGAAGTGGACAGTAAATATGTCAGTAGGTGAATCCACATGATGACAGACCACAAACCTACACCATGGTCGGTCCAGGAGATTCAGTCTTTGGTGGAAGACGTAAAAATTCAGCATGAGCTTAACAAGACAACACGCAACGAATGAGTTTATCAGCAACTCTGAGCAGACGACACGGAAGTAACGCGCCGCATCGCTATGACGACCAGGTACTGTAAAGTGGGTAGTATCCTGTAATGGAAACGGTCTGCAGGAATAGGACCTGGTACCCGAGTCGAGTCGGTTCGGTTCCATGTAGTGGAAACGCGGCATTATACACTGTGATGATTCACAGTGACCACGGGGGCACCGTGAAACTTAACATGCTTTGAATGTCCAACTCCTGACTTCTGTGCCTCTGTTATACAGAAGATCTTACACGAAATTTTCACAACTTCTCACCTGTATCCTCTGGACCCCTCCACTGCTCTGTGGACCCCCTCAAATGCTGGGCCCCAAGAATTTGTCATGTTCACCCCCCTTTACAGCACTCCAGACTTTGGGCCTGACCATAGTTTTATTTCTTTTATTGAAAGCATTTGAATTTGATCATTCAGTATGTATAGAACTAAAAGTGTGGTATGATGTGGTGTAGATGGACCTGAGCATAACTCAACCTCCTGACAAGTTGAAAAAAGAAAAAAAAAAATCATTACCCTACCAAGGAGGTCATGTTTTCATCAGGTTTGTCTGATTGTTTGTTTGTTTGTTAGCAAGATAACTCAAAAAGTTATGGAAGGATTTTGATGAAAATTTCAGGAAATGTTGATACAGGTACCACGAACAAATGAGTAAATTTTGATGAAGATCGGGGGGGGGGGGGGGGGGGGGCTGATCTGCACTCTCTGAGTGCTTTTCTACTTGTATCTGTTTCAGGTAAATCCATGTCTGTTTCTTCCAGTAGCAGAACCATTATTGACTTGAGGAATCATTTCTCTGTTTGAGAAAAAAACTACCTCCTAAGTCTCTCCAGTTTCCTAACACCACAGACCAAAGGTTGAGGAGCTGACTGGCTTCATTAAAAACAGAATCAACCACAACAGTCATTCCCATGGAACAGAAATGCTCTCCCAGTACAACAGCTACACACTGGAAGTGGGAAAACCTCCATATGTACCAGCATGGCTGAATAATAAAAACAGATCTTTATTTCAATGACAGAGGAAGGGTAAAAACGAAAGAAGTGGTCACACTCAGAATGATATGGACTGGAATTGTGCTCACTTGTGCGCCGCCTCAAAAGTGAAGCGCTGCATCTTAAACAGCCCTCCATTTGAGAGGGAGCAGAGCAGAGGAGCCCTGAATCCTCTGGCTTTGGTAGTGCTAAACTGTTGAATGACAAAGTGCTTTATCTGGAGCTAGATAAGGGAAGGTTGCAGCCTCCTGCAGATAGCAGCGCTGCCACTGAGGATGAAAGACATCCTTTGTTGCCAGCCCAGATTCAGCAAGGGAGCCTGTCAACAAAGCAGCTTTTTGCTAGCTTTCTACAGCCGGGAAAAAAAAAAAAAAAAACAGATTGTCATATGGCCGCCTCACTCTTCTGTGGGCTTATTGTGCTCCTCTGTGATGTGCAGAAGTTGATTTCATTGGGTTTAGGAGAAGTAGTTAATATTCACAGTGAGTTAAGTACACTGATACAGAGGGTTTGTTGGTGTGTGAAAGTGAAACACAAGCATATCACGTCTCAAACAGTGTGTATTGGAGTATTACACACTGTCGTTCTTCGTCTCCATGTCCTGATAGAGGTGGATTTACAAACTGCAATTTCCAAATTTTAGCTGCAGTCGTCAGTCTATGTAATTCTAGCTGCTATTTTTATACGTCTGTTTGGATGGAAGTTATAAAGTAAATGCCTGAGTTGTAGAGGTGTTGATAAGCATGTTTCAGAGAGCCAAGCTAACTGGTTTTTTTTTTTACTACTTCCAGACATTATGCAGAGCTAAGCTAGTCTCACATATCCAGACCTGTTTCTACACTTCATTAGCACTGCCAATGCTGGGATAGGTCTGGAAGCATCCTTCAGGTGAAGTCCTGGTGCTCCACTGTGCCCTAAGGGACCAACTTCAGAAACAATACGAACTGCAGCCAATGGCAGAGGGAGGATGTTCAGTCATTAATTATACATATGATGTTTGTCTATTTAAAAAAGTATTTTACGCATCAAGAAAGTCACAGTTTGCATTAACACGTCTCTCGTCACATGTAACACAACTCATTAACAGACACCAACACCACAGCAGCAGGGACCTCAGCGTTTTTCACCTCAATCTTCAAGAACAATGACAGAAAGTATTAAAATGAAGTAAAAACTACGAGTCTATTCATGTAGAAACTGCAGAGACATTTTCAGCAACTGGAGACACTAGTCACTTTTCCATTGGACTTATGCACAAAACTTTACCCATATTTACTAAATGTCGAAAAAACAGAAGTACGTAATGTCAGTTTTTCCATTAAATGACAAATGCAACGATTTGTTTATTTATTATCACAAGATGACACAAGAGTTCATTCCATAAACATGGCAATGAACATAAATATTGTGTTGATTTACTGATATATTCATTATTATTATATATTACCCCTCTATCCTGTACTTAATTAAAAAATTATTCAGTTTCCTGGTGTGTCCACACATGCCGTGCCATGTGTTTTTTTAAAAGCTCTTCTTCTTTGCTTGTTATAATGTCCGTCAACATCCTTTTTTTAAAATTTAATTGACTCTATTTGTGGAAAAAGGTCTTTCCATTGCAGTTTTGTTTGATATACCATTTGCACTACGCCTGAAAAACCACCTCTTGCCAGCGCAAAAACTCTTAATTGAAAAATGAGAATTTGGGCGAAATTGTTTTTCCATTAGGTACATTTTTATGTGCAAGTTAAATTCATGCAATTTGAGGGCCAATGGAAAAGCGACTACTGACAATGACGTCACCTCTGGCTCTCAGTCTACATGTTTTCAGTCTAATAGTTCAACCATTTTTCAACTAATTGTGACTTAGTTGACATAAAATGATCATTTAACCCCTGGAAGTCCACCAGATCACTGGCGACCCTTCTAAGAATGATCATAGACCCCTGCCACTATATTCAGTAAGTCATAAACGTATTATTTGTGGAAATAGAGGCATGCTGTGTATCATTGAAAGACTTGGATTCTCAATTTTATGTTGTTTTTTTTTGCTATTTGTGTATTTCTAAGAAAATCCTGAGCAGTAAAGACCGATTCATGATAGAGTCAAGACATGCGTTTATTATTCATTATTATTCATGTTCCAGGGTTAGTTAGTTATGATTTAAGGAGGTCAGGATAGTGAAAATTTCCTTGTGTACAGGTCAGCAGTGTCATCATGTTTAAGTTCCATTATAATTTAGTTATACATTAATTAATTTATATATACTGAAGTAGCACTGTCATATTATCAGCATCTGCAGTGTGTGAAATCACTGACTGAAATCAGAAAAGCTATAATTCAGTGCCATAAAAACAGTGTCGAACACAACACATGTATACAGTGAGGGGATTGTGCAATCACACAATGAATGACTGTGTGTGTTTGTTTCTGTAGTTATGATTGGGGTGTTTGTGTTTGTGTTGTTTTTTTACTATGCACTGAATGTTCAACACTTTTTTTTATTTCATTTTACATGTTTCATGTTACAATGACAATAAAGGACTATTCTATTCTATTCTATTCAACCATATTTATTTTTAGTGTAACTCTGGATACTTAAGTTAATTAACACATGTAAACGACGACATGATTCAAATGTTTGAGGCTAAGCTACGCTAACAGATGAGGATTACTAAAATAAGACTGATACTAATCTTCTCACTTCACGTTATAAAGTAAAACTAACATGGATTCCACACAAAGTAGAATTATTTAATTGTATTCATGACAACCTTTTGCTCAGAGTGAAGGTGAGGAAGACAAAGTGAGAAAAGAAAACTGAAAGCTGCTTCAGATACAGTGTTAATTTTCACCTTCCTTTAAACATTCACATGCGTTTAGACACTAACACTATGGTTGTTGTCTTATTTTGTGACGTAATTTAGTTATACATTAATTAATTTATATATATTGAAGTAGCGTTGTCATATTATCAGTATCTGCACCATGTGAAATTAAGGACTGAAATCAATCCCATCCAACTTTATTTGTAAAGCACTTTAAAACAACTGCAGTGGACAAAGTGCTGTACAGAAGAATAATTCAAACCAAAATAGAAGAATAAAATACAGAACAGACTTAAAGACATAGAAATTGGACAAAAAAGAAAAAAATGCTTTACAGAAGAATAAACAAAACCCAAATAAAAAGAATAAAATACAACAGAATAAAATCAAACGAAAAAAGCTATAATTCAACCATATTTATTTTTAGTGCAACTCTGAACACTGCAGTTAATTAAATACCACAGGTGTAAATGACGACATAATTCAAACGTTTAAGGCTAAGCTATGCTAACAGATGAGGATTGCAGCTCTTGTACCAAAATAAAACTGATACTAATCTTCTCACTTCACGTTATAAAGTAAAACTAACATGGATTCCACACAAAGTACAATCATTTCATTGTATTCATGACAACCTTTTGTTAAAAGTGAAGGTGAGGAAGACGATGTGAGAGAACAAAACTGAAAGCTGCACCAGATACAGCGTTAATTTTCACCTTCCATTAAACATTCACATGTATTGAGAGAGAATATAGTCACTGTCGGGTGGAAACCTCTTATGTCCAAATGGTTATTTTTCAGGAAACTGGAAAAACTATGTATATTCTAAATGAATGACTGGAGTTCACAGATGTAGTCAGAAGCATTTTCAACACTTTTCATTGGTTAAATATTTCTAAATATGTGAGGCCAACGTGAAGACTGACCAATAGAATCATTTTATGACAAAACTAGAAGCACTCGGAGAGCGCAGACCTCCGCCAAGGCTGATCAGTGCCCCCCCCCCGTGGGCCCCCCCACCCTCGATCACCACCAAAATTTAATCATTTCTTCCTTATCCCATTTCCAACAAACCCTGAAAATTTCATCCAAATCTGTCCATAACTTTTTGAGTTATGTTGCACACTAACGGACAAACAAACAGACAGACAAACCCTGGCAAAAACAGAACCTCCTCGGTGGAGGTAAAAAAAAAAGGACTTCTGAAGTTTCCTCCTGACAGTAACGATATCATGGTCGTCTTATTTTGTGCCAAATGTGTGAAACAAAGATGCTACTTCTGAATCTCTTATTGGTTGCTGTTTATGATATTCTGTTCATGCTTTCTTTTCTTATACTCCTCATTTAATAGGTCTTATTTTATTTTATTTTATTGTAATTTTGTTTTTTTGTTTGTTTTTTCTGTCTTTCTGCCCAGTTTACTCAGTTCTTGTTCTAGTTCTTGTTACCATTATAATTATTACCACGGTCGTTATTGTTTGTGTTGTTGATGTTTTCTTGTCAGGCCCGGCATCGAAATGTGGTTCAACAAAACTCATTCAAAAAACAGTAAAATATATAGGGGAGCCTTATATACACCACAAACAAAAAAAAATGGGTTTCAATTCATTTCACACACAAAAAAGTAAGAAGCACTGTGCAAGAATCCCAACAGAAAAAAAAGCCCAAAAATTACAAATATCCTTATAATAATAATAATAATAATAATAATAATAATAATAATAATAATAAACGTGTTCAGCACCAAAAGGCAGCCAGACTACCATTCTGCTGTTATGACGCTGGACAAGACAAGTTTAAAATAAAGAAATGAAAATGTCTTCTTGGTCTAATTGTCCAGTAACCTTCAGCTGTTCCTGAACACATCTTTCCCTCCACCTCTGGACGGAGTTAAGGTAGAAGCTGCCAGTTTCCCCGTCGGTTTTACGGTTATTTAAATGCAGCGCAGCTGTGGTTTCTCCTGCTTAAATTGGTTGTGCCTGCACCTTTATAACCCACTGTGGTGTGCCTATATGCAGCCTTTTTCACATACATCATGTTTGATTTCACTGGCTGCTTAATTAGCGCTCCATTTATTCAGCATTCATGCAGCCATGTCAGCGTGTGTTGCCGCGCTGATTAAATATTCATAACTTTGACATTTTTCTGTTGTGTGTTTGGCACTTTTCTGGTGTGCACTGGTCCGGGGCTACAACACATATCATCCATGTTTATGCTTGTTGCTTTGATTTAAATGAAGTCTGAATGGGCAGACAGAGCGTGCCGTCGCCATCATTCAAGGGTGATTAGATGCTTTAATATAGGCACCAGCTGCCGCGCACCATTTAATCAGCGGTATCAACATGAGAGCTGAGCGCCTCCAGGTCTGTGCAGCTACCTGCCCCCTACAGGAGTCTCCCACATCCACTGCAAATCCTGGGTTTCCATCACAAACCAACCCTGCCTGCCTCCCACTTTACTGAGCACATGTATGTTCTCTGCACAACCTGACACCACAGTCACATCAGACTTCCTCTGGGGTTTGGTAGGAAACTGTGCCAGAGGTACTGGAACTACACAATGAATTTTCTGTCTTGTTTTTCATGATAAAACAACAAACTGAGAACACTTTTTCCTCTGAGGATATTATTATGTGAAGGTTTAGGCTGAATTTCTGGGAACTACTTGAAGAAATTAGATATCCTCCCTAGACCCGGTAAGTAGGGCTGTGCAATTAATCGAAATTCAATTATGATTTCGACTATTACACTCAACGATTACAAAAATTATGTAATCGAGAAAAAACAACTATTAATTTTGAGTTGTTTGCAGGTCTGCTCTGTGTTCCCAAAGTCAGAACTAAACCTGGAGAATCAGCGTTCAGCTTCTATGCTCTGTAGATCTGGAACAAACTACCAGAAAATCTCAGGTCTGAGATCTGAGAGTCTGACTTCTGTTCAGTCCAGGTCCCAGACTCACCTGTTCACTGGGTTCTGGTTCTGGTTCCAGACTCACCTGTTCACTGGGTTCTGGTTCTGGTTCTGGTCCCAGACTCACCTGTTCACTGGGTTCTGGTTCTGGTCCCAGACTCACCTGTTCACTGGGTTCTGGTTCTGGTTCTGGTTCCAGACTCACCTGTTCACTGGGTTCTGGTTCTGGTCCCAGACTCACCTGTTCACTGGGTTCTGGTTCTGGTTCTGGTTCCAGACTCACCTGTTCACTGGGTTCTGGTTCTGGTCCCAGACTCACCTGTTCACTGGGTTCTGGTTCTGGTTCTGGTTCCAGACTCACCTGTTCACTGGGTTCTGGTTCTGGTCCCAGACTCACCTGTTCACTGGGTTCTGGTTCTGGTTCTGGTTCCAGACTCACCTGTTCACTGGGTTCTGGTTCTGGTCCCAGACTCACCTGTTCACTGGGTTCTGGTTCTGGTTCTGGTTCCAGACTCACCTGTTCACTGGGTTCTGGTTCTGGTCCCAGACTCACCTGTTCACTGGGTTCTGGTTCTGGTTCTGGTTCCAGACTCACCTGTTCACTGCTGCTGCTGACTAAAAGGATTTGGACTTTTTTCATTTTAGATTCTCCTTCCAAACTCCTTAAACTCAGGTCTTTATTATTATCTGAGCTACAAAAGGTCCCAGGCTTTTACTAGAGAAAGGCCTTTATTTCTTATTTTCTGTGTTTAAGTAAAAATAGTTGTAAATAGCACAAAACCCAGCTCCTGTTTTTGATGTTCAAATTACTGAAATGTACTTTCTGTGCATTTTATCCGTACCTTAATAGAAGTATGTTGAGTTCCTGACGTGCTTGTAAGTTTCTATAAATGACAGTTGTGAGAAAAACTATGACACACACCTGCAGTGACTGAACTCAGACAATAAAAACAGTGCATGTGTGTGATCAACAGCAGTGGGTCTTAAACTTCTTACAGTGGAGTACCCCCTGAAATGCACTTTTTTAGCCAAGAACCCCCAACTCTCACTTCAGCATTTTTGACTGAAAAAAAAAAAAAAAATTGGCAAAATTTGTTCCTGTGCCAAAGGTGTCTGTTTATATTTTCAAAACTGTGTAAACAAACAACACATATTTAACTGTGAAATATAATAAATAAGACTTTTTAAAGTAAATTTGTTTGCAAAATATAAACTGAAAAATGCCATCTTTCATTGATAAGAAAAATAAATAAATTGCTTATTAATTAATAAATGAACATTTCATTAACAAAAAAATATTACTTAGCTACTCAAATAAACTCATTCTGAATAATATAAAACATAAATATTCTTAAAATGTTACCAAAGCTTAAACAAGATGATTGACAATAAAACTATTATATGAATGTATTTATTGTGTTTTATATTTCAGCATTAATTCCCATTATTTATTTTATATTCAGTACATGATGACTTATTTAATGTGTTTTTCCACAAAAATTGAAGCACCCTCTGGTCTTCTTCCTCGAACCCCTGGGGGTGTGCATACCCCACTTTAGGACCCCCTGATCTAGAGCTACAAACTGTTGAAAATAACACCCTTACACTGTTGAATAGATTCAATTCAACTTGTAGAACTGAACATTGTGCTTAACTGGCATTACATGGCAAGTGCAGGAACTTTATTGCATTTAATTTGTCACAGCCTGTATTTGGCAGTTTCTGTTTAAGGATATTTGGTAGTATGCCCTTAAATAAAAAAAAAAAAAAAAAAACTCAGAACACCAAAAAACTAACACACTGGACTTCATGCTTTTAAGGGCCACCATATGTCAGGATCTGGGTGACGGCACACTGATGCAATCTGCAACTTCACCACTAGATGTCACTAAATATTACACCCTGAACCCTTCAACTACAATGTGTTCTTTATTAAAGGCCAGTGCCAATAAGTACTAAAATTTAATTTATTTTTCAGGCAAACTTTTTAGAAATTGCACTTTTTCGCTAACCTGTGGACGTTTGTTTAGTTGATATATAACCAGTGCAGAATACACCTATTAAAGCAAATGGAGACAATAATAGTGACATAGTGTGTATGACCTGTTATTATTAAATTGAACAGATACCAAATAAAGGTTGATATTGTCTTTATATTATTGTCTAAGTCCTTTTAATAGTCTACACCAGCTACAGTGATCAACCACTAATAGTTCATTTGAGCTTTTAAAAGATTCACACCCAAAAAATATTTCAATTAAACTCACTTTCAGATCTTTCCATCCACCTGTTTTTACAAAAACATTACATTTCATTGGGTGGTATTTCTGATTTTGTTAAAAATATGGGGTTATGTTTTATTTTTGCTCATTTTGTTGATTTAACAATGGGTTAGATTAGATTTCTATAGCGCTTTTTTAGACACTCAAAGTGCTTTACATTATTTAGTTGGCAAAGTTCATCCTTAAATGGATTTTTTTTTTTTTTTTTTTGTAATGGAATTTTTTAGGACATAACTGTGATGACCTTGTGTATCTAAAGTGGAAAACCTCCTTATAGAACAGATTAGGGATGGAACCATATGAACATTTCATATCACGGTTACTGTGACCAAAATTACCACAGTTCTCATTATTATCGCAGTAATGTTGAAATTGTGCTCAAAATGTTCAAAAAGTACTAATACACACACTGAATAAATTTAACGAAGATGTATTTTGAAAAAAACACCAACAAAACCCAAATAAAATACCAGTCCCACTGTCCCTTCTGTGTCAGAAACATTCCAATATTAACCCTTAGTGGTCTGAGTCTAT
The DNA here is from genome assembly GCF_902148855.1 of Sphaeramia orbicularis. Classification (NCBI taxonomy): domain Eukaryota; kingdom Metazoa; phylum Chordata; class Actinopteri; order Kurtiformes; family Apogonidae; genus Sphaeramia; species Sphaeramia orbicularis. The sequence continues at coordinate 1,013,652 of NC_043972.1, forward strand.
TCTGTCTGTTTTTCAGTCCTTTTGATTTGGCCTTTATATACTATAGAAACAAATGTTTACTATACCCATGTTTGGATCTGTTTTTTCAGCACAACTTCATCTAGATCATCTGTCTGTTATTTTGTCACTTTAACCTACTATAAAAACACAAAAGGACAAAAAACACACAAAATATATAAAATCTGATTTGAAAAATGTATATAATTTATTGCATAAATAACACACAGATGCTTAATGAACCTTTTCACAGACTTTAAAAGTGAATATTGGTTCAAATATTAGGTATAGAAAATTAAAAGTGTAATAAATTCAAACTCTACTCAAATATTTGACATAAAAGCAGATCTTTACAGAGGGTTTTTCCCCTAAAAGTGTGTTAATCAAACACAGTTATCATGAGAATTAGAATTTAAATGCTAATACTAACCGTCTGTGGTTTCACTGCCGTTTATGGTTCTACTGGTAACGGTTCCATCCCTAGAACAGATGCTGCTTCAACACATCAGTGTATTCATAGTAAATAATAATAAATCTGGGTGGCCTTTAGAATCAGATGCTTTTAATGACAAATGTGGGCTGAATCTGAACTATTATTCAACAGTCTAAATTTAACCTAAACCCCACAGTCTGCCAACAAAGATAAAACGCCTTCTTCCATTTCTGGCCTCCCGAAAAATGTCAGGCTGCCTCTAAAGGCTTCTACGCTCCGTGGACTGGGGTGAAAAGCTAAAGCACAAACACACTCACGTACGCAGGTAACGACCTTCCACAACACACCCCTCACCCACACCGTGACCAAACCATGAACCCATTTTAGAATTTCAGTGGCGAGAACAGTTGGACACAGAAAAGAAGAATATTCAGCCCAAGAGAAGAGCTGATGTTTTCCTCCAAAGGTCAGAACGTATTATTTTAGTTTCCCTCCTTCCTCCCACACACAGGCCATTCATTAAAGGTAATATTTACCTTGACATTTGAGGCTGGCATCTATTCTTTAGGCCCAGCGCAGTGATGGGAAACACAAAGACAGACTGATTTCTGCTCAGATAAAGGTCCAAGTCTTCCCATTTATCCACGGAGCAGCTCACACACAGGCTGACTGATGCTGATCTCATGTGCCTGTTGGATTTCATGGAGTTCTCAAGACATAAAGGTCACACTTTGGAGTTATTGTTAGTTTTTGACGTTGGATGGCTGGAAAAATAGGTGGTCCATAAATATTGGTGCGACTCTGGCAAACACTGGAATGGATCTAACAAACAACAATTGTCCCAAAACGACACAGAACCAAATTCTCACAATTTAAATGTGAAATTGTGTCATTTGCCTTGTTGGTGATCTGTTCTTTACCAAGCAGCTAATGTTTCAGCTTTCACATGACTATACATTCTCCTCTGTCCTCCATTCAAGGTGAAACCCTTTTATTAGGCAACCAAACTGACAGAATAAGATGCAAATGAATAAGAAGAAGTCCTGCAAACATTTCTAGATCTGTACATCCAAGCAGTTTCTGTGGGATGGGATAAAACTGGACAAACTCTTTAACTTTAGGAAACCTCCAAGACAGAAGCTTTAACCCTTTACAGTTCACTCACAGAAATACTTTAAAATTCAACATTTCAACCCTAGTGTGTTATTGGAGAACGTAACAAGACTTTATTACTTTTGTGAAATTTGTCTTTTTTTTAATTTTTATGTAGAAAAATCAAGGTTAATGAAGTTACCATATTTGGTTCCTCACCCATAAGTGGCAACAAAACCAAAAAAACACTAAGAACATCATTAGAAAAACATGAGTGCTGATCCAGACCCCTGTCCACATCCACATTCTCCCTCTGAACATCATTCCTTACATTAGTACCAGTACTTCTAGGGCTGTTAAAAAAAATCGGTTCTGCAATATATCGCAATATTTCATTTCACAATGCTGTATCGATATTAAAGGTCCCGTATTCTGCACATGTCACTTTGTGACAGTTTTCTTACAGTAGTGTGTGTTGCAGTCGCCTCATTATGAGGTTAGAATTTGAAAACTGTCTGTTTCCTCCTGCCTTGCTACACCACAGTTTGTGAAAATGCTCAAACGGCCCAGTTTGAGTTGGGTCCGTTTATGACGACATAAGCGGATTTAACTCCTCCCCCTGACTGTGCCCCCACCCTGGCAAAGCGAGCCCCGCCCTGGCAAAGTACCTCTTGGACAACAAACATGGCGAAGGCGAGACACGCAAGTTGTGGTGTTGTTGGCTGCACACACCAACACCATAGTTTAATTTTGCTCCCCACTTCCGAGCCTCTCCGTAAAAAGTGTCTGGATTCTGTCTGTGATGCTCATGGACCAAACAACATTCCCAAACGCTTGTATGTGTGTGCCCGGCATTTCACGGACGAGTGTTTTTTAACATGGGCCCATACAGCTGCGGCTTAGCACAAAGACTCCGAACCAAGAAGGACGCAGTACCAACGCTTCGTGACCCAAGTCCAAGTGTGGGAGATGGAAGTTCTTATCATTTTTTTGTATCTTTACTGCATAACCCTACATTACGGATAAGCTGGTGGGTGTTGATGTGTACGTCTAACGTTAGCATGGCAGCTAACATAGCTCGGTTACTGCTGCTAACGTTTGTGTCCCCGTTAACATGCAAGAGCTGATAATATCCAGAGACATTCAACAGAACTACTGTGAACACGGGCCTTTTGTAGTTAGCATCAGTACAGTTAGCATCAAGCTTGTTAGCAGCTGCCTGCATTAGTGGCGGCAGGCGTCTTTCCGTGTCAGGTCCACGAACCCGACACAACACCGCCGTTTTCCGTCGGGGCTCAATCACGCCTCAAGGCAAAGAAAGCCAGTGTTTGGAAAGACGTTCTGTCTGAGACATGTGTATTGGAGACAAGAGAGCCATGGCTTCAGTCAACATTAGCGCGTAGTACCGCTAGCGGAAGCCACGTCCTCTCCCAGAGAGGGGAGGGGGAGTGGGCGTGGACAGATGCGTTCATTTGCATACCCGGAAGCAGGCCCAGAAACAGCCTGTTCTGAGGAGGGCTGGTGAGAGGGACTTTTTCGACCGCTGAAACTCCGAAAAAAGGATGATTTTGGGGCGAACAAACTAAAATACTATGTTTTTGGGCTTCTGAGACCTATATGATGTGACTGAAAAATAGCATAATACGGGACCTTTAAAAAGTACCAATATTTTTAAGTATTTATTCAAATGCAGATATTGCGGAGGTTCATTTTTGTTTTCATTTTTGTTTATATTGTATTTATTATTATTTAACAGTGTTTTATTAAATAACGGTTATTTGATGCATCCTAAAAGCACTTTTTACTGTCGGAGAGGCAGATGTTTGGAAACTACGAGAATTAGAAAAATATTGTGATAGAACATTAGATCCTGTTCTGATCAAATAAAAATGTGTTTAGTATTTGTGCAGATTTCTGCTGGAATTCAATCCTTCCAGGAAATAATCTTTAAAAAAAAAAAAAAAGCCTTTTTAACAGTATCATGATATATCATGATACATTGTATCGTGATCCTAGTATTGTGATTTGTATCGTATCACCAGATTCTTCCCGATACACAGCCCTAATTACTGCATGGAACCAACAAAGCAGGTCCACTCACTGTTCATGCACAGGTGGACCTGACAGACCCTGGAGACCACACTGGACCTGACAGACCCTGGAGACCACACTGGACCTGACAGACCCTGGAGACCACATTGGACCTGACAGACCCTGGAGACCACACTGGACCTGACAGACCCTGGAGACCACATTGGACCTGACAGACCCTAGTGACCACATCGGACCTCAGATTGTGGACTCACTGTAACTGTTACTGTCACTATTTTGCAATATATGTGAAAATTACCAAAAATAGTCACTTGCCCTATAAAGGGTTACTATACTGTCTGACACTAATACCAGTCCCTTCCTTAACGAACGCAGACACCTTTAGACACTAGAGGAGCTCAGTGAAGTTCAGGTCATGTTTCAAAGGAAAACTACTTGAAAATAATTGGTTCTAAAAGGAAACGAGGTGCAAACAAACGTGTCCCGTGTCAAAGTCAAATCGTTTGTTGAGCGAACCCTCCAAACTCCCATCCTCCTTCACAGTTCCAGCACAGCCACAGGACGTCCTTGTCAGGAGAGAGTCAACAGAAGTGGTGTGAGATGTTTACACAGAGGACAGAAGCTGGGCGTTCTCTGAGGACCACTCTTCCTTTGGCTCAGCTACATGGGGTTGCATAGTTTAGGTTTCAGGTTTTTCAAGGTTTCCACTTCGTTTTCCTCAGCTGGACTAATGTCTGAAAAGAATGTATTTTGTCAGACACGTGAAAAAACAGCCCATGATGTGCAAATATTATATACACACCTGAGTCCAAAAAGAATGACAGCTGCAAATGAGTTGAACCAAATGAACAACAATATAGTGTTTTACTATCCTGATGACCTGTCTGTTTATATCAGTAAATTATATCCTCTTTCATCTATATATGTGTGTTTGTTTTAATTAGTGGTTTTCATATTTTGAGATCCAGGTTGAGTTGGTACGGGGGTCGCCATTGGTTCTGGGGGGGGGGGGGGGGGGTTAATCTGTGTGTGTCACAAAATCTTGTATCATAAAATGTGAATTTCTTTCTTTTTTTTGTATTGTACTTTTGGAGATGCACAATGAAAATTAAAAATAAATAAATAAATACTACACTACAAACAACAAACATAAAGTTGTGGGCTATTTTTTTCAGTTGGGATTCTTGCACAGCGCTTTTTACTCTTTTGTGTGTGAATTGAATTGAAACACATTTTTTTAATGACCACACATAGTTTTATTTACAAATGGCAAAAATGACCAAAAAAAATGAAATATCCTCAACTTTTTGTTTGTAGTGTATATAGTGTTTTATTCATCCATTCATTTGTGTGTTAGATGCATGTTGGTTTGTCAAAGCTGTGAACTGTCCCCCCTCTGCCAAGCTTCAAATATTCACTGAGAAACTCCAGAACATGTATTTAGACCAGTCCTTAAATTAGTACAGTTCAGCTTTAACCCTTTATTGGGCAAGTGACTATTTTTGATCTGAGGGCCAATGTGGTCTCCAGGGTCTGTCAGGTCCAGTGTGGTCTCCAGGGTCTGTCAGGTCCAGTGTGGTCTCCAGGGTCTATCAGGTCCAGTGTGGTCTCCAGGGTCTGTCAGGTCCAGTGTGGTCTCCAGGTCCAGTGTGGTCTCCAGGGTCTGTCAGGTCCAGTGTGGTCTCCAGGGTCTGTCAGGTCCAGTGTGGTCTCCAGGGTCTGTCAGGTCCAATGTGGTCTCCAGGTCCAGTGTGGTCTCCAGGGTCTGTCAGGTCCAATGTGGTCTCCAGGGTCTGTCAGGTCCAGTGTGGTCTCCAGGGTCTGTCAGGTCCAATGTGGTCTCCAGGGTCTGTCAGGTCCAGTGTGGTCTCCAGGGTCTGTCAGGTCCAATGTGGTCTCCAGGGTCTGTCAGGTCCAGTGTGGTCTCCAGGGTCTGTCAGGTCCAGTGTGGTCTCCAGGGTCTGTCAGGTCCACCTGTGCATGAACAGTGAGTGTACAGTACCTGCTTTGTTCGGTACCATGCAGTACTGGAACTAATGTAAGGAATGATGTTCAAAGGGGTCATGTGGATGTGGACAGGGGTCTGGACCAGCACTTTACAGTCGGGGGAAAAAATGATTAGACCATCCAAAGTCGTCAAAAACACTGGTTCTGCAGTCCAGTCCTAACTCCTGTGTGTGTCATGTGACTAAAACAGACAGAACAGAAAACATGGAATGAATCAAAGCACTGTTTGTGTCAGAACAATGACACAGACACTGATGGAAGAACTGAAATGATTTGGGTTTTTATCCAGAAAACATGTTAAATACATAGATATCAGCTGTGAAATTCAACTACTGTGAGCTGTTTGTGTTGTTCTCATTCTATTTGTCCAAACAGATGGACCTTTAGTTGGACCAGGCATTAAAATGAACAAGAAACTGAAGAAAACAAGGGTGGACTGATAATTTTTTCAGCAACTTTACACATAGATAAAAAGATAATTGTCAATCAAAGTTGTCTGTAAACATAATATTTGACATAAATCATCTATATTATACAAATTAAACCAAATGATAGCAGGTATTTTCAGATACTAAACAGTTTCAGAACACTTAGATCTGTGCTACAGTTTAGAAGTTTGATAACCAGTCGTATTTATCTCCATGTAACAGGATCCACAGTCCTACAGGTGGAGACTGTATGCTGTTTTAATGTTCTAAAAGCCATGTTCTAATATTCTAAAAGACACATTCCTTTCACCTTACATGTGTTTTTTTTTTAATATTTTACTTCTTGTGTTTTCGTCTCTTTGCCTCTTACGAGTAAGGAACCAAATATGGTATCTTTATTAACCTTGATTTTCCACATAACAATTTTTTTTATTTATTTATTTATTTATTTATTTATTTATTCACAAAAGTAATCAAGTCTTGTTATGTCCTCCAATAACACACAAAGGTTTGAATTTTGAATTTCAGAGTATTTGTATGAGTGCCCTCTAAAGGGTTAAGGACCTTGGAATGTTTAAAGTAAGATGACATATTTAAGATTCTCAGTAATCACTGTGTCAACCTTCATTTAAAAAGTAAAAGGCATGAAGGTTCTACGACCCTCCATTTCATTGGTTTTTGTCGGCATCTCCAGGTCCTTTTGGTTCTTCGAGTTCATTTTGGTATGGATTGGCTTATGAGTTCCTGTTAGTTTTGCAGTTGACTGAATTCTTTTTTTTTTTTTTTTCTTAAACAATATCTTTATTGAACTTTATATTACAGAATTAACGATATACTCCACATAAAGCAAACAATAAGCAACTTATTCCCCCCAAATAAATAAATGAATGACGGCAAAAAATAAATAAATAAACGAATAAATAAAAAATTAAATTAAATTAAAACAAAAAAAATACGCATAAATAAACAGCATACAGCTCCATAAATTAGCACCATTGTCAAAATTAATTGGTCTCATAACATCTGAGAAACTCAATTAAAGGTGACCATATTTTCACCAAATCCCCTCCCTTTCCTTTAACAACATAAGTGAGTCGTTCCAGTACAATACAAGGTGCCATCTCCCTCACCCACAGATGTACTGAAGGTATGTCCACTTTCTTCCAGTTCACAGATATCAACCTCCCAGCCTGCAGGAGTCCAAAGTCAATGAGTGGTGACTGACTCCAAGTAAAAACACAGCTGTCTGGAAATATACCCACACACACGTCTTTGCTTGAAAAGGCACGGTCACACCCACAGTTTTGGACGCTGACTGAATTCTTAATGATCTGGATTATATTTGTTTGATTTAATTGGTAAACTCCCTTAAATGATTTCATTTTGGTGGTGTCCTTCTCTTATGTCGAGGTCTCCTTTTCCTTTGAGCCACTTCACCTTTGTATTGTTTGGAGACCGTAACACATATAAAATCAACAACTTAACTCAGCGCCGTACGTTACAGCAGCGCCTCCACTTCTCAGTCCGACTCCATTAAAAACCTGAACATGGAACGAGCATTCTTCATGACGGACTCACCTACTCAGCTCACCGTCAGGCTGATTCACCGCCATATCCCATTCCATTACCCTTTTAATGTCTCATTTCCCACAATCCCCCTGGTCTATCAGGGCTTCTGGAGCACAGTCAGGGCCCATTTCCCGCCTGCGCCGCACCAACAACGCTGAAGCTGGGAGCATATGGGGGAGCTCCGCCGCCTTCAACATGATGGATTTGACATCACATCCGACGCCATCATCGCGGCGTGCTTGATGACAGAAGCCCACCAGGCCGGCTCCTGGTTCACATTTGCATTTTAATACCTCAGCAATATTTAATCCATTAAGTTTCCTCCAGGGCCGATTAGCGGAAGGTTAATTAAAGATGCGATTAGACCTCTCAAAATGTATAATGAGATGCTATCCCTGCCTGTGTGCTGGAAGACAGGGCCCCACGCTGACCACCGTGACTGAGAGGCTTCATCTGTGAACAGACTCGGCACTACATCTCCCAGAATTACCTCTTCAAGCTCCGAGGCTGGAACGAGCAACGCCAGCTCCTAAACGCTGGAGCGACCTGCCTCCACACGGCAGAGCGGCCTCCTCTGTCTGTTCTCTGCTTCTTAAAACCCAACTGTTCTCCTCGGCTTCTGAAACCATGTGAGATGTTTCAGAATCTGAATCTGAATCAGCTTTACTGACCAAGTGTGTGAACATGTACAAGGAATTTGGCTTCGGTTTTAGATGTGTGGATCCTATCTATTAAAAATATGTTTATGTATATATTATTTACAGTGGGATTTACATTGTAATATGTACAGAAAGTGCAAATTGAAGATTTACCGTGCAAATTAGACAGTTTTATACAGTGTGCTAAATATAAGTTGTTGAATGTGAGTTGGTGAATTGGAGTCAGGGGGGAACTGACACTGGTTGGCTCATGTTTGAAAGTATTATTTTTATTCTATAGTTTTTATTTGATAGTGGTTTATCGCTCTTATTTTTTTGGTTGTTTTTAACCCTTAGGGGTCCACGGTCACGACCCTGTGACTGAATCACATGACATATTCAACACATCATAGCATCGGAAGTCAGTCATGTATATTACTGGGGACAATTGCATTTGAAAGTGCGGACTTGAAACACTTTCCCACTTTTTATTTGATGCTGATAGGGCAAATACAACCGGAGATATGACGTTTTGAAAACGGAGCAAACAAACACGAATTAAAGTATGAAAATGTGGTGGGATGTTATATTTCTGATCATATCTTTGTCATTTTTTGTCTTTTTTCGGTTAATAAAAATTTGCGTCATTTTGTGTGTATCCATTTCATTTTTATTAATAATAATAATAATAATAATAATAATAATAATAATAATAATAATAATAATAATAAGGATCTGAATTTGACCCATTCAAATACACACAGCACCTAGCATTAGCATTAGCATTAGCAGTGAGAAAACGCCTATGTAAAGATGAATATAGTTTGAATTTATTACAAGTTTAATTTTCTATACCTAATATTTGGAACCCATATACACTTTTAAAGTCTTTGAAATAGTTTGTTAAGCATCTTTGTGTTATTTATGCAATAAATTACATTCATTTTTCAAATCGGATTTTATATTTGTTGTGTGCTTTTAGGCCTTTTGTGTTTTTATAGTAGGTTAAAGTGAAAAAATGATAGGCAGATGTGATAGATGAAGTTATGCTGAAAAAAAGATACTGAACATGGGTATAGTAAACATTTCTGTATATACTATATAAAGGCAAAATCAGAAGTACTCAAAATGGTTTTTTATGTTTTTTGTTTTGTTTTGTTTTGAATCATTCTGTATTTTATTCTTTCATTTGGGTTTTATTTATTCTTTTGTACAGCACTGTTTTCTTTTGTACAGTTCTATGTCTTTGAATCTATGTTATTCTTTTATTTGGTTTTTATTTATTCTTCTGTACAGCTTTGGTCCACTGTGGTTGTTTTAAAGTGCTTTACAGGTAAAGTTAGATTGGATTGGATCAGAATGCCGTGCTAATTTCCTCTCAGACTTCTAATCCCTGAATGACGGGGAAGGGAAAGTTATACGCAGCAAAATTCAGTTCCTCTGTCAGAGCCGAGCGAGCGCTTCGAGGGTTAACAATCTCTCGGCTCAGATTGGGAGAAATTTCTGACCCGAGCCCTCGCAGGCTAACGCGCAGATTAGCTAGCAGCTGTCACAAATCAGATTGACGCAGCCAAATAAACACGGCTCATGGCGACAACTTGAACTGTGACAATCAGTCAGTCAGGATTAGGCGCGACGGTGGAGTCATATGGAGGCAGACACATGCACAGCACTCACACTTAATGAGTTCACCCACGCTAAAAAGCTACCAGCTAAAAATGGGACGGTGGAATGGGACGGCAGATTGTCGTGTGCGTATATTTAACTTCTATTAAATGTATTTGCTCGTTCAATCCCACGGTCCTAATCTTGACCCTCAACAATCTGTTCCGACCTTTATCTCAGAGCTGTGGAAAAATATCGATGACATCACAACAGTCACACCACACACACATGTTACACACTCCACCACACAAAACATTTACACAACCCAGACGGGACATGGACTCTCATTACTGACTGACATTTTGTTTTTGTACATTACATGTCATACATCTAAACCCCCTCCCCTTCCCCCACATTATGATGATTACATGTAAATATTGTATAATATTGTACATAAATCTCTTTGTCACTTGGTATCACTTTAGTAAAGGTGTGTATAGATCTGTGTATGATTATATATTTACATGTATGTGTTATTACAGTGTTTTTCAACCTTGGGGTTGGGACCCCACATGGGGTCGCCTGGAATTTCTAGTAATTGATAAAAAAAAACAAAAAACAGCAAACTGACCAATAAAAAATCTATGGTGAGTTGACAGAGACAATCCCATCCATACCAGACAAACTGAAGCTGAAACTGCAGCACTGTGGTTCAGTTTGTGTCACATGTTCACTGTGGTCAGTTTCAGATGCTGCAGCTCTTTCATAATTCATCGTTTCAGTTCTTGTTTGTTCAGTATTAATTGTCCTCCTTGTAAATCCCAGCTGGACTGACTGGACAGATCCTGAGCCTTTGTGCAGTAATCTACACCTGGATTTACTGCCTCTGTCCACAATAACAGACATTATATAGACTAAATGTCCACAAGAATAGACATTATACAGACTAAATGTCCACAATAATATACATTATACAGACTAAATGTCCACAATAATATACATTATACAGACTAAATGTCCACAATAACAGACATTATACAGACTAAATGTCCACAATAATATACATTATACAGACTAAATGTCCACAATAATATACATTATACAGACTAAATGTCCACAATAACAGACATTATATAGACTAAATGTCCACAATAATAGACATTATACAGACTAAATGTCCACAATAATAGACATTATATAGACTAAATGTCCACAATAATATACATTATACAGACTAAATGTCCACAATAATAGACATTATACAGACTAAATGTCCACAATAACAGACATTATATAGACTAAATGTCCACAATAATAGACATTATACAGACTAAATGTCCACAATAACAGACATTATATAGACTAAATGTCCACAATAACAGACATTATACAGACTAAATGTCCACAATAATACACATTATACAGACTAAATGTCCACAATAACAGACATTATACAGACTAAATGTCCACAATAATACACATTATACAGACTAAATGTCCACAATAATACACATTATACAGATTAAATGTCCACAATAACAGACATTATGCAGACTAAATGTCCACAATAATACACATTATACAGACTAAATGTCCACAATAACAGACATTATACAGACTAAATGTCCACAATAATACACATTATACAGACTAAATGTCCACAATAACAGACATTATACAGACTAAATGTCCACAATAATACACATTATACAGACTAAATGTCCACAATAACAGACATTATACAGACTAAATGTCCACAATAACAGACATTATACAGACTAAATGTCCACAATAATAGACATTATACAGACTAAATGTCCACAATAATAGACATTATACAGACTAAATGTCCACAATAATAGACATTATACAGACTAAATGTCCACAATAATAGACATTATACAGACTAAATGTCCACAATAACAGACATTATACAGACTAAATGTCCACAATAATAGACATTATACAGACTAAATGTCCACAATAATACACATTATACAGACTAAATGTCCACAATAATAGACATTATACAGACTAAATGTCCACAATAATAGACATTATACAGACTAAATGTCCTCTGAAATTAACTTTTATTTGCAGAACAAACTATTATATGATTAAAACAAATTAATTTTAGCCAAAAAAAGTCTCTGTTTTGAATGTCTGGGGTCACTAGAAATTTGTGATGTTAAAGTGGGGTCACGAGCCAAAAAAGAAAAACACTCAGAGAGCACAGGCCTCCACCAATGCCGATCAGTGGGGCCCCCAACGGGGCCCCCCACCCCCCACCCCTGATCATCACCAAAATTTAATCATTTCTTCCTTGTGCCAGTATCAACATTTCCTGAAAATTTCCTGAAAATCCATCCATAACTTTTTGAGTTATCTTGCTAACAGACAAACACACACACAAAGCAAAGCGATCACAATACCTGCTGATGGAGGTAAAAAGGCTGGGAATCACTGTGTTATTGTATTTTGTAAGTGTTTTCTTTATTTATTTTCTTCTGTTTTGACCTTCATATTCAAAATAAATGCATCAATAAATCAATCACATAACACAATCACACATCTATGTAAATACATATTCATACACAGATCTATACACACCTTTACTGAGGCCATACCAAGTGACAAAGAGATTTATGTACAATATCAATATTTTAAACCCCCCCCCCTCCCACATTATGATGATTAAATGTAAATATTGTATAATATTGTACATAAATCTCTTTGTCACTTGGTGTTGCTTCACAAAGGTGTGTACAGATCTGTGTATGAATATGTATTTACATGTATGTGTTATTGTATTCTGTGTTTATGTAAATCATATTATATTTGTTCATAATAATATAAAGCCAGAAACCTAATTATTTAACAGTAAGTATCAGTCATATTATGGTGTCTAGTATAGATCTGCTTAGAGTAGGAAGGTTATTATTGTTATTAATTATATGAGGAGAAGGGGTGGAGTTTATAAGTTCTGCTTCTCACTCCTTTTCAAACATGTATTATATGTCTGATGTTTAAGTGTTTTGTTTATTTATTTTCTTCTGTTTTGACATTCATATTAGAGATAAATACATCAATCAATCAATCAATCAATCAAGGTTTGAAAAAAAAAAAAAAAAAAAAAAATATATATATATATATATATATATATATATATATATACAACAAAACTATCGACATAAGGTCACTAAAGGATGCTGTGGCCGTCTCTGTCACTCAGCAGAGGCAGAAAAGGTCAAATTAGACGAGTGGAAACCCCTGAAACGACTGTAAGAGACACTTCAGTCAAGTCAGGTCCACATGTCACAAAGTCTCCTTCTTTAGTGTCACGTCACAGGTCTTCCCTATTAGTTAAGCCTGTAATTACCAAATCTGACCCAAGAATAGAAAGTAATGAAGTCACAAAATGTACGATTTGTCAAGATTTCAAGAGTGAAAGTGATCAGATGAGAATAAATAAAAAGAATGACTGCAGTGTAAGAAGTGTCCTCAGCATGAACATGGAACATGTTTGGAAAGTGTACTATTATGTAGAGGAGGAGGAGGACGAGGAGGAGGAGAAGGAGAAGAAGGAGGAGGAGGAGAGGGAGGAGAAGGAGAAGGAGGAGGAGAGGGAGGAGAAGGAGAAGGAGGAGGAGAGGGAGGAGAAGAAGAAGGAGGAGGAGAGGGAGGAGAAGGAGGAGCAGGAGAAGAAGAAGGAGGAGGAGAGGGAGGAGAAGGAGAAAAAAGTGGAAAAAGGAGAGCATTAATACTTGTAAATTAGCCTGTTAGTATTATTACTATATATTGTTATTATATACTTCTTCTTTTCCCTCTCACCCCCCCCTCACTCGTTCTCCCCCCTCAGAAACAGTGTTGCAGATGGACCTGTGGAGTTGAATGGATGAAGAACTCAGAGCCCAGCAGAGCATGTACAGTTTATGGAGAGCACAGGGACATGAGGGAAAAGGAAGAATTCCACTTAAAAAAAGCTAAATATGACTGCTTTAAGAACAAACCTGTGTCATTTCAGACCACGTGTGTGTGTGTGTGTGTGTGTGTGTGTGTGTGTGTCCTGCTCACACCTACACACAGAAGGTCTGTGCACTTCCATTTCAAAGCCTTCACTCAAACATCACATCAGGACACCATACAAGAAGAAGGGAGGAATGTTGGCTCTAAACTCTTCTCCACCCTGATGTGTTGAGCCACGGAGGGGGAGGAGGAGGAGGAGGAGGAGGAGGAGGAGGAGGAGGAGGAGGAGGAGGAGGAGGAGGAGGGGGTGGGTGGGCGGGGCTTTTCTTCTGGCAGCAGCAGGATATCGTGAACCCCCCCCCCCCCGACCCCCACCCCCCACCCTCACATCCAGCCAGGAGAGAGGAGCGTTCAAGGGTATCTATCAATATCTTCTCCCAGATCAGGAAAACAGGGGAAAAGAGGAAAGAGGAGCTCAGAGGTCAATCAGACATCTTGAAGTGATTGTTCCCCCCCCACCCCCCCCCACCCCCCACAGTGGGATCTGGTGACTTCACCCTAACACCCAAACGCATTAAGGTGACATTGGTGTTTAATAAAAGCCTGTCTCCTAGAGTAAATGTTCCCTTCGGAGCGCAGACGATGGATGTTAAAGCGTCCTGTGTTGAAATAGATGATTGGCTAATGTTAAACGGGCCTTTGTTGCCATGGTTACAATAATAAAAACATGGTTATAGTTGACAGAACGTTCAGGGGATGATGTGAGAGCGCTTCGTACACAGATCTGCCACATCCTATTTGAAGCTTTCTGTTTTGAATCATCCGTAGAGTTTTTAATCGCACGCAAATTTTCAGTGTGAATAATATTTCTAGTGAGTCACGTCATTTATTTAAGTCATGACCGTCTGCATTTAATCGCAAACACTCATCTGATTTATAACCGCTTTAATCTTATGAATTTATAGTTTTTCTGACATAAAAATGAAACATACACACAAATGTTTATTAATCATATCATTTTCACTATGGCTTGGCAATTAATGAGAGCTCTTTAGATTTTTATAGGCGCATTTTAACACATTTTTAAAGATCTAATGTCATTTCACACTCTTTCCTCTTGTTATTGTTACATTTACAGTAGATTTATATGATTTTCAGGATTAAGGATATGAAAATTTGACTTTTTTTCTGAAGTAATAATTTTGTGAAATCATCTTCTCCACAAAAATAGAAAAACTCCGATAACATGAATGTGGACCCACTCATAAACAGCAGACAGTTATCAGGCTCAAGCCAGCAATTTATGACAAGTTTGCACACACTAGGGACGCAAATCATCAATTAATCCATTAATCATTAGCTGGTTGACCTTATTGATCAGTTAACGATTAATTGATAAGCGGTGATTTTCCTGAGAACCTGAATGTCTCTTTCGATAGAGTCTATAGGAATAAAAGATAAATACTGTTTATACACACTACAAACAAAAAGTGAAGGATATTTTTAATTTTTAGCCTTTTTTTTCAGTTGGGATTCTTACACAGCGCTTTTTACTTTTTTGTGTGAACTGAATTGAAACACATTTTTTAATGACCAGACATACTGTAGTTTTATTTACAAATGCAAAAAATGACAAAAAAATTAAATATCCTGAACTTTTTGTTTGTAGTGTACTTCATGAAAAAAGCACGTCATATTCCTTAATGGCTGATTTATTGAACCATTGGATACAGTCCAGGTCATGACATTTATGGAGTAGAACCAAAGAAATTCAACAGAGAAATTCAATGACATAAACAGATCTGAAGAGGATCTTCAGATCTTCAGATCTGAAGAGGAATCCCGTCGTGGAAAAAGGCAATTAAACAACAATTAATAATGTAATCGAGCAAATTATTATCGACAATTAATCGATAGTTGATTACCTGTCTACATCCCTAGCACACACCGTCACAAAAAAATGATTAAACCATCAAAAGTCGTCAAAAACAACGGTTCTGTAATCCAGTCCTAACTCCTGTGTGTGTCATGTGACTAAAACAGACAGAAAAGAAAACATGGAATGAATAAAAGCACTGTTTGTGTCAGAACAATGACACAGATACTGATGGAAGAACTGAAGGGGTTTGGGTTTTTATCCAGAAAACATGTTAAATGCATAGATATGAGCTGTGAAAGTCAACTACTATGAGCTGTTTGTGTTGTTCTCATTCTATTTGTCCAAACAGATGGACCTTTAGTTGGACCAGGCAGTAAAATGAACAAGAAACTGAAGAAAACATGGTGGGCTAATACTTTTTTCCGCGACTGTAAGTCAAAATGGTGAACGTTCATAGTGGTATGACAGATTCAGTATAAAACTATATAAAAAAAGGGATGAACTGTGTTAAAAATGCAGCCCACAAGTGCTCTGCAAGGCCAACAAACGCTCAGACTAAAAGCTAACAGGAGATTGTGAGCGATTACTGTGTGATTTTGGGGTTTTAACACATTAGATCCAATCCAAAATGACAAACCAACGAACTGGTGACTTTAAAGACAGAAACACCAGCGCTTATCCATGAGGAAGAGCTGTCCCAGTACCACACATCCAAGGATTTTTCACAGAAATGACACGATATATGCTGAATGAAGGCACAAGAAGACAGTGTCAGTGTTCATATGTATATGTGTCTGCACTCATATGTGTGTGTATATGTCTATAATTTTATTTATTTATTCTTTTTTTTGACCACTCCCAGCCTGTGTTTTGTTTTATTATTTTATTTTATGTGTTTAAAAATGAAAAAAACCCAATAAACACATATATGAGAAAAAAACAAAACACATGTACATGACTGTTTGGAGGAAATCTGCTTAATGTTATTTAACCGTTATACCAAGAACCAAATGAATTTTTCTCTACATTTAACCTTTCCAAAGTGAATTTATTGGAATATTATCCACATCCAGATCAGTTTTATTGTCATTCAGGTAAATGACATCACACATGCCCTGCAGAACCACATGACCACGCAGGATCAGGATAAAACACAGAATTAAAAACACCCAGGTTAAAATCAGTTATAAAATACTGCTGTGGTAGTGCAGTGAATGAAATAAATAAGTGTAAAAGAAGAGAATAAACAAGCAGTTATTTCACAAATAAGCAGTTTTTCAGAGGTAACTGCGCTTGTGAGGAGCAGTAGAGTGTATATGTCCCATATATCCTCTTCATTTCACATTTTTCAGTGAAAATCAATTATTTTCCTTTATTTATCGATTCATAAAACCGCACAGTACATTCAAAGGTGAATTTATTAAAACAGAAAACTGAAGAAAATGTGACTTTGAAGGCAAAATATATTATTAACTGAACATACAAAGAAATGTCTAGAACCACTGCTGTTTGTCAAACTCCAGGAGTTTTCCAGGTGAATTCACCCAAAAAAGCCAAACATCCACCACTGACCAAACGCCTCTACTGATCTGAACTGATGATCCACTAATCCTGTCAATACATGGAAAATACTGGTTCTTCCTCTTTTCATGGTCATCAGATATGACCCATTTGGACGCTCAGAGGCACCGTAGTTACCATGGAAACACCGTCATCTTCTACAACATTGATTCCCCAGTCAAACCCATGGAGTTGGATCAATGACAGTGGATGGACACACTGGGTTTATGTTCAGATAATGATGGATTTTACTGAAAAAGTCCCTTTTTCTGCAGTTTTCTCTGTTTTTGATAGAATAATCATCAGTTTTAATCTGAGCTTTTATTAACTTTCTCATGGTCAGTAAATTAAATACAGGAACATACCTGATTTATACTGATAAAGTGCAAAATACAGAGGATAATATTAAAATAAATGGCGATAAATCACTTAAAGGTTAGATTTGGAGACAGTTTCATTTGGGAACTGACACAAAAGTAACACTGGATCTTTATGGGTTAATGTTGCAGAAGATGAGCGTGTTTCCTTGTTCAATACAGAACATCTGATGGGTCGTATCTGATGAAAAGTTAAGAAACTGCACTTTATTTGAATTACTTATATGCATTAATAGGATTAACGGTTCAGAAGTTATTAAACATTACAGATCAGTAGATGCTTCCGGAAGCCAGTGGTGGTTCAGGTCTTTTGGGGTTAACATCATTATTATTATTATTATTATTATTATTATTATTATTATTATTATTATTATTATTATTATTATTATTATTATTATTATAATTAACTACACCACTGTGGGCTCTACCAGACTTCAGTGACCTACTCGGTGCAGGAGGACAGTGTCATTTCTTCTCTTGCTGTTTTCAGAGTGAACACTGCCCACAGTGTTTGTGTGAATTGGGATGCAGTCAGCACCACCATTATGGTTCTATTGTGATGGTTGGGTCACAAAACGGCAAAAAGCTGCAAGAAACTACTTTCATGTCAGCCACTTTGCACTAGAAAAGATGACTGGAGAACAGCATTTTCATACCGAAGTTAACATTTTGGAGTTCGAAAATATCATCATGGAAGTTTCACCTCGAAACCACACAGTCAGACCGACCTTTCCAAGTCTTCACAGAAGGTTTTTTTTTTTTTTTTAAAGTAACACCATTTTTGCAGCTTTTATCACTATTTATCTACCTCAGTTTTTCCGGAAATTAAATGAAGTTTTGGGAGATACTTGTTAACAAATGGATCGGATATTATTTTAAGACATATTTAAAGTAGATACATCTAGATCCTGTTCACAAAAATACACTAAAAATACTAACTTTGCTGAATATTTCCTGGTTTGGTTACAATTTATTGACACACTGGAAAAATTATTACATGAGTTTGGAAATTAACAGTGTAAGTACACCAAAAGGGACGAAAATACATGATCCTGAAAATCTGCATTGTCCTTACATATACTGGAGGTTACAGGTCCTCCTTTTTTCTTTTTTTTTTACATTAATACAGTAAAACGTGTGCTAACTTTTCATGTTTACATACATGATACAGGTTCAAGCAGAAGATTTCTTTGGTTGGCGTCAATAACACATAAAAAATGTATATGCTAGTGATGTCCCCATTTGGATTTTTTTTGCTTCTGATCCAATTTTTTTAATGATTAGTTTTGCTGATACTGATCCAATATTGATACTTTTTACTATGAAATTTTGATTGAAATTTGGAGTCATTATTTATAGGTTATGCTACTATTTTTCTTGCAATTATAAATGGGCTGAATGTGGAACCTGAACTAAAACTATGACACCTTTATAACTGTTGTACAGTTTTTGCACTTTCCAAATTCATCCTGTGGGACAAATTAGAACCTTTGGCAGGCCGGTTTTAGCCCATGGGCCATATGTTTGGAACCACTGCTATAGTGCGTCTGTGAACAGGTCCATCCAGGGATTATATTGTGTGTGTGTGTGTGTGTGTGTTCCGTGCTGTATGTACCTCACAATGAGTACACGCATATAATACGACAGGGCAAACTGAAAGTGAAACTTAAGACGCTTTACTAATTCCTCTAAGTCTCATTTTCCTTTTCCCTACATTTGGAATCTTTAATTTGAGGGGGCAGGACGTTTGTTTAAGGTGGCATTGCCCCCTCTTGCCCCCTCCAGAACCAGGCCCAGATTGGCCTGATTTCGTGACTAAATCCGATCTTCTAAAAAATGCCAGATCAGCGGCCGATACCTTTAGATCGGATCAGTACATCTCTAGCCGGGGGGCCAATAAGGGGGGATAAACATGACAAATTCATGGGGTCCAGTGCTTGTGGGGGGGCCATAGAGCAGTGGAGGGGGCCCCGTGGATACAGAAGTTGTGAATATTTCGTGTAACATCTGCTGTAGAAGAGAGGTGTAGAGGTCAGGAGTCAAACAGTGAAAGGATTTTAAGTTTCGGGTTCACGCTAGCGTAAGTGACGTTATTAGTAGACCGCACCCCCATCCCCACCCCCCCAATCCAACAGATGGAGAAGATGGGAAACGTCAATTCACGTGGGGTCCACAATGATTGTTTTCATGAGGCCCATGTTTGGGCGGCGCCCCCTGCTCTCTAGTATAAACTGTGTTGAAAAGACGATACACCAGCACATGGAACCCTGTATCGTGGCCAAAGGGGCGTTCCAGCTTCATTCATGTCCACAGGCTTTGTCCATTTGTAAACGGGTACACGCTTCATTTGCAGCTGAACCTTTAAGTCCAACATTATGACTTGAACCTGCTGCGAACACTGGATCTGTTCAGAACATCCAACCCACACAGTGAAGCTGCCCTTTCCACTCACCCTCCACCGCTCACAACACCAACAACATTCCACCTTAAATGAAGAACAGAGCAGGTCGCTTTACTGCACGTGCATGTTCAGCGCCCACTCCCACCACACATGCAGAGCAATACTTGGAATTCATTCAAAAAGGTGTAAATGCGATAAGCGGACGCGGCGCGATCCCATATCCTGCACTCCGACTAAAGCATTAGATCTTCAACGCTGTCCCTTTCACCTGAGCAACCCTGGGGGAACTTCTGCAACTCAACCCTTTACGTAGGTCTTTCATTTTGAAAATGTATAACACTGTTCAGTAGGGCTGCACGATTAATCGATTTTAAATCGAAATCGGATTTTTTAATTAGGACGATTTTTAAAAAAGAGAAATCGTAAAATCGATTTCATCTTTCTTCTGCCTCCGGGCCGCGCGCCTCCGCGTGCCCGCGGGCTACCGTAGGCTCTTCCTGTGACAGCGGTCTGTCACAGAAGTCCGTGTAATGACCGGACGTTAAATCTGTTCATGAACCCGCAGTACTTATACCAATATAAGCCGTGGCTTCACGCAGGGATCCCGCAATTGAAATATAGCGAGATGGGGATCACTCATCTTCCGTTGTCCCGGATCCGTACCGTACTGTCTTCTTCTGAACCGGGTCCGGGTCTCGGGGTCCTCAGCCTCAGCAGAGGAGCCCACACAGCCCACTGCACACACACATCCACCAGCTCCACACATAGAATCCCTCCAGTGTGTCCTGGGTCGGTCTGTTCCACGCACGGATCCCCCAGTTTAAATAAAACCACATGTGGATCACTCATATTAACCTGGTCCACATACACACATGACTGATGCCTGTCACTGACTGACACTGGGATCACTGCTGTGGACCAGATACCCAGAAAAGGGGGGAAAAAAAAAAAAAAATTTTTTTTTTTTTTTTAAATAATTAATTTAGTCCTCTTACTTGCTAAATTTTTCATTCACAAATGTAAGTTCTTTAACACAAAACCAAACATTATTTATATTTTGTGAGATGTTGAACTTTATTTAAAGCTGTTAGATAAATGTGGAAACAAAAAGGCTATAAAAAACATAAGTATTTGCTCTGATTTGGACATGTTATTATAGTGTATTCCCCTGACAAACTTATGTTATTTTCTTGTTGTATACATTGTTTGTGTACTCTACTTCATTTTAAAGATTTAATGAAGAGAAAAAACAAAACAAAACTGTGGGTTCATCACGTGATCCCATCACAGCTTTGAGGTCAGAGCAGTGGCTTGCATTGTGGGCTGCTAACGAAAACAACATCTTGACTGCTGTTGTCTTTTCTAGTTATACCCAAAAATCGAAATAGAAATCGAAAATCGAGTTTTTAGAGGAAAAAATCAGGATTTTTTTTTTTGCCAAAATCGTGCAGCCCTACTGTTCAGTCATACGATGCTTATTTAACCTCCAATACAAAAGAAACTTGGGAGTGTGAATTAGGACTGGTTTTTGAGGAACACTGGTGGGAATGTGCACTGAAGGTCATTCACTAAACCTCTATTTGAGCCTTTGACCTTGACCCAGTTTACAGTTGTGTTTCCATGTCACTGTTCAAAGACGAGGCTGGCTCAGATTTTCCCAAATACAGTCCATGTCTGGGACAGATGTGGACGCTCACCCTGCAGTCTCACACAGGTTTTCTTCTCGTCCAGCTCTGACACATGTTTGGCTAATTTCTTTCAACAGCATGTCCTAGGTATTTTCAAAAACTCTGGACTCTGCACCACACATTAGTATTTTCAGTCTCCTGGAAGAGGACACCCAATACTCTGCTACAGAACTACAAGTACTAGCTTCGACCTCTCTGATCACCAAACACCTCCTCCTCCTTAATTGGAAATCTCCAACAGCCCCTTCCAGCACACAGTGGGTTAATGAGGTCATGTCTTTTTTAAAAATAGAGAAAATTAGACATTCAAAACGAGGAAACTTCAACAAATTCTACAATAAATGGCAACTGTTTCTAGATTTTTTTGGAGACAATGTAATTCCCTTCCCCCTCTCTTTTTTTTTTTTTTTTTATTATGTATTTATTTTCTAATGTTTATGTCACCAGTTTAATTATTCTATTCAGACTACGTCTTTGTATTCTTTTAATTGTATTGTTTGTCTGGTTTCATTGTTATTTGTTCCTAAAAAAATCTGTAAATCTAAACGTAATGGTGTTTCCAAACCTGGTTAATGTTGACATCAGTGTGCCATGGGGTTGGCATGTACCTTTCATTTTCTTGTACACACATCAATAAAAATATGAAACAACAAAAAAAGACATTGAGCGCAGTGCCGTATCCAGGTGATCGGCTCCTCTAAGCCAAGTGCAGCAGTCAGAGGTGGGTGCAGACAGCGCTGCGCTCCCACAGGCCTTCCACATGATACATTCTTCTGTCCGCCGATGCTGCTACAATCAATCAGACAGTGATTGTCTGTGTACAGGAGCGATGGAGGAGAGCCAAGGATCAGCCCGACACTGGGGAGGCTGGCACCCGAGCAGGCAGCTCAGGCAGCCGCATTCCACCAACAAAGTTAAGCCTCAGTGTTTTACAACTTAAAAAATTTAATCCTTTCTTTTCTTTTCCTTTTTTTTTTTTAAGTACAATAAGCTTTAGTAAAGGTCTGAAATAAGAGACACTAGGCAGATGTTTCCCTGCGACCAAGTCAAGACTAATCTCTTTCTGACTCAATTCGGAGGAATCTATTTTCTACTCCGGCTGAAATTCTTCAAATGTGAGTGACTGATAGTGTGTAAAGAGGCTTACATTAGAATCACGGCGTGAAGAAATGTGTGAATTCCTGGCTATGATTACTGCCAGACAACTCTGAGAGGGAAAAGTCAATGTGCTAGTCAGAGTGCCACCTCACACAATCACACTTCCTGGGAGCATAAAAGGAGTGCATATAAATACATATGTATATGTACGCAGCATGGGAAATGAAGAAGACATCACAAGTGTTTGGCTTCATTTTCTCCTTGTAATGCACAGGGGTCAAACATGCGGCACGTGGGCCAAAACCGGCCCACCAAAGGGTCCGATCTGGCCTGTAGGGGGAATTTGTCAAATACAAAAATTATACTGAAGATATTAATAATAAAGGATGTGAAATCATTTTAGTTCAGGTTCCACATACAGACCAATATGATCTAAAGTGGATCAGATGAGTAAAATACTGTCATTATAACCAAGAAATAATGACAACTCCAAATGTTTCTCTTTGTTTTAGACCAGTTCTGTCAGACTCCTGTTAGTTCAGTTCCACATTCAGCTCAGTCTGATCTGCAGTGGACCCAACCAGTGAAATAAGAACAGAATAATAAAGAAATAATGTCAACTCCAAACTTTTCTCTGTTTTACACTGAAAAAGTAAATTTACATTATGAAAATGTTTACATCTGCAAACTATCCTTTCAAACAATATGAATAACATGAACAAACTGAAAACCATCAGTGTAATTTGAACACTATTCTGCCTCAGTTTATCATTTCCACATGTACATTAGAACGTACAGATCACAGTGGATCTACAAACACACAAAACACTTCATAACAGACAGCATATTATTAAAATTGTACTTTTCTTAAGACATTTCAGGTTATTAATATTTGTTCAGGTTATTCTGTGTTTTTGCGAAATTCTACTTTGTTTTAGTGTAAATACATGAAAATATTTACATTTGCAAAGAGACAAATTTGGAGCTGTGAGTATTTATAGGTTATTATGAGATTCAACTGGTCTGAATGTGGAACCTGAACTAAAAGGATTGTTCATATCTTAGTGTAATTTTTGCATTTCACAAATTCATCCCCAGGGCCGGACTGGACCCTTTGGTGGGCCAGATTTGGCCCCCGAGACGCATGTTTGACACCTGTGTTTTGGAGTAAAAAAAGTTAAATTTCACAAAAATATTTACATTTACAAATTCTTTAAAAAAAGAATAATAACTGTATTAACTTGAAAAAATATGAACAACCTGAAATGTCTCAAGTGACGTGCAATTTTAACAATATTTTGCCTGTTACTAATTTTTTTTTTTTTTTTTTTTTTGCATGTAGATCCACTGTGATCTGTAAGTTGTAATGTACATGTGAAAATGATAAACTGAGCCATAATATTGATAAAATTGCAATTCTTTTTCTTCAGACACATCAGGTTCTACATGTTATTCACATTTTTGAGGAAAGTTTGTGGATGTCAATAATTTCATAATGTAATCGTACTTTTTTCACTGTTATTATTTAATATATCACATTGGACTGAATGTGCAACGTGATATCATGCCTCACACAAATATACACTTCACTTTTAATTAGCGTGTTATTTGAACACATTAGAAGCTTTCTGCATGTACGTTCATGCCGTTATTGGCCCCCTGCCCAAGCTGAATCGATGCATCAAATACCACCCATGCACTGAGGGTTAAGGGTTAGGGTGACGTGAACTGGAGATCCTGGCCCAAACTGACACATGATCAAATGACGCTGAATAACACACTAAAGGTCGAAAATGCGTGAGCACAGCACGCCAAATGCCAGAAGAAGTGGTGTAACGTACAGTCACGGAAAAAATGATTAGACCACCCTTGTTTTCTTCAGTTTCTTGTTCATTTTACTGCCTGGTCCAACTACAGGTCCATTTATTTGGACAAATAGAATGAGAACAACACAAACAGCTCATAACAGTTGAATTTCACAGCTCATATCTATGCATTGAACATGTTTTCTGGATAAAAACCCAAACCCCTTCAGTTCTTCCATCAGTATCTGTGTCATTGTTCTGACACAAACTGTGCTTTGATTCATTGCATGTTTTCTTTTCTGTCTGGTTTAGTCACATGACACACACAGGAGTTAGGACTGGACTGCAGAACCACTGTTTTTCTTGTTTTTTGTTGTTGTTTTTATTTAGATATTTTTATTTTTCCACAAAACAAGACAAAACAAAACGAAGCATTCTGTGTGACACAGGACCCTAAGAATGAAAGCATTAAAGTAAATGGAATATAATATGAATACCATAAGGGGAAATTACATGAAAAATAAATATTTGTTTTTACCAAGGAAAATTACAGCAGTACGGTATCAATCATAGACAGACATACTAATCTTATTTATAATAGCCCCTGTTCCTTCATCAGTCACCCAAATACTGAGTAAGACAGTTCCATCTGTAGTTGTAGACTTGGGTTCTTTCGCTCCGTGGTGTACACCAGGGTTCTCAAACTCCTGTTCTTTCAGGTTCCACATTCAGTCTGATCTGATCTGCAGTGGACCCAACCAGGAAAATAACAACAGAAGAACCGATAAATACTGACAACTGACAATTTATGTCTGTGTTTTAGTGCAAAAAAACCCACAAAATTATTAAAGTACTTACTTTTATAAACTATCCAAACAAAAAAGATGTGAATAACCTGAAAAAACTGAAATTTCTTCAGTAAAATCAGTGTAATTTTCTCAGTCTTCTTCCTCCACTTCTCATTAGTCCATGTGCATTCTGGATCAGATCTCCAAAGACACTAAACACTGAGGAACAGGAAGAAAAGAGTTCAAACTGGACTGAATTTAATACAGACATTTCAGGTTGGACACATTTGTTCAGGTTAGTCACATTTTATTGGTACAGGAGAGTTTGGAAATGGAAAGAGTTTCATAATTTAATGTGATTTTTTGCACTAAACAAAGACAAATATTTGAAGTTGTCATTTATAGGTATAATATAATTTTTTTTTTTTCACATCAAACCCAGAAGAAAATATGAAGTCATTATTTTTTGTCGGTTATTATTATTATTTTACTTCATCATCATATCGGTCTGTATGTGGAACCTGAACTAAAATGAGTTCCACAGCCTGGACTGTGGAATTTTTTCACTTTGATCATTCATCCCAGGGCCGGACTGGAACGTTTGGTGGGCCACATTTGGCCCCCAGGCCACATGTTTGAGACCCCTGGTGTAGACCCTTTTCAGCCTCTGTACCCACTCAGTTACAGTCGGTGGGTAACCATTGTTTTTGATGACTGTTGATGGTCTAATACTGTTTTCCGTGACTGTACAACACCATTTGTTGAGATCAGTGTGGAACGTGGCCCCTGAACTGAACTGGGTATGACACCCCTGCTGTAACGTGCGGGCCGGGCCTTCATTTTAATCATCTGTCGTACCGTCGTTAACAGACTGACATGATGCCAATGGCTGGAACTGTTGTGTCTGAGATATGACGGTGACAATGAGCGTCTGACAATAGCTATCTGATCTGCATTGTGTCTGCAATTACACACTGTCTAAAGGCTGTCTGTCCTTCACCAGATGCACACTGGGATAGTTCTACGGCTGGCGCTGATTGAGGGTGAACGCCGCAGTCTTTTCAAGTCTTCCACAATGAAATCACATCAAAGTGGTTCATTTCCTGCACGAGCGACCACTTAGTTTAAACCAGCACGTGTATTATTTCTATTTAAGCTACGACCCACATTTGGACTAATCCTCCAGTCCTTCGAGTGTAATTTAAGCTCAAAAACAGCATCTGTGTGCAGCCCCTGACAGTCATATCTGTCCATTCAGAACTATGATTAAGACCAACAGAGAGACTGGAAAAGCCCGGCTAGGTTCACTGCTGAATCAGCTGGAGAAGCACAGTATTAACTTATCACACATGTGTCACTGCTTGCATATGGATTCATAAATAACAACATACTGCAGAACAGACATACCACAGAACGCCTTTCATTCCCTCATGTGGAGACCACCAAATGAGGCTTTTTGTCACATGTAGCATCACGTCTAGAGCTGCACAATATATTGTTTGAGCATCGTCATCACGATGTACGTGTGCGCAACAGTCACATCTCATGTCCTGTGATGTAGGAGGCAAATGAACTCAACGTGTTCTCATCTAAGTTCAAGAGCACCTGACACACACCGCACACAGCCATCCACCAATCACAATCGTTCTTACTCAGTTTAGAGAGTTGCTGGTGGGGATGTAACGATATGCAAATTCAGATCACGGTTACTGTGACTAACATCATCACAGTTATTATTATTATCACAGTATCGTTGAAATTGTGCTCAAAATGTTCAAAAAGTACTAACACACACACACACTGAAAGAATTTAACCAAGTTGTATTAAAATAAATAAATAAAAAAGTAAATAAAAATAACAGTCCCAATGTCCCTTCTGCTGCAGAAACATTCACATATTAACCCTTAGTGGTCTGAGTCCATTCTGTCTGTTTTTCAGTCCTTTTGATTTGGCCTTTATATACTATAGAAACAAATGTTTACTATACCCATGTTTGGATCTGTTTTTTCAGCACAACTTCATCTATATCATGTCTGTTATTTTTTCACTTTAACCTACTATAAAAACATAAAAGAACAAAAAATACACAAAAAATATATAAAATCTGATTTGAAAAATGAATATAATTTATTGCATAAATAACACACAGATGCTTAACGAACCTTTTCACAGACTTTAAAAGTGAATATTGGTTCAAATATTAGGTATAGAAAATTAAAACTGTAATAAATTAAAACTATACTCACATATTTGACATTAAGCAGATCTGTAAAGAGGGTTTTTTCCCCTAAAAGTGCGGTAATCAAACACAGTTATCATGAGAATTAGAATTTAAACAGTAATACTATCCGTCTGTGATTTTACTGCCGTTTATCATTATACCGGTAATCGTTACATCCTGAGTTGCTGGTAACAACATTGAAAAACGAGCAACGAACAAGAAAAAAAATCACCAAAAATGAAAACATGGTGCAAAAAAGAAAAACGACGTCAGTTATCTGGAATTATTTCGGCTCCAGAAGGATGAAACTGAAACATGTTCTGTGTCGACTGTGTCTTGCACCTGTTTCCACAACGAGAGGAAACACAACTAAATTGTTTGATCATTTACGTCGGCACCACACAGCTAATATATCCTCCTGAGTATTTTTCCATTTCGCAGTATATATCGCAGCGTTTTTAAAAAATGGTAATGTCAGGTTTTTTTCAATATCGTGCAGCCCTACACAAGTCTTTCTATGTTATTGTTTACTGAAAAACACTTTTGTAGCTTTTATCACTATTTATCTGCTTTGGTAATTCCAGAGATTAAATGAAGGTTTAGGAGATACCAGTTAGCATCTGGATCCAAGACTCTTCTATTTATTCTTTCTGGTGTCATTAGTCATAAATAGGGTTGAAGATGGACCTGTGGAGTTGAATGAATGAAGAATTCAGACCAGAGCAGAGCATGTACAGTTTATGGAGACCACAGGGAAATGTTGGAAAAGGTATAATTCTATTTAAAAAAGCAAAATATCACTCCTTTGAAGCAACTTTTCATATACATTTCATGATGCTTTTACATGATGACCTTATTGAATGCAACTGTAAAATTAAAACCAACTTCTGATATTAAAATTGAAACAGAACTACACTTGTCCATTGACTAACTACATGTTAACCCTAAAATGCCAAACGTATCATATTTAATCCATGATATTTTGAAGCCCTCTACATGATCAGTGTGATATTTTTTTTTCTTGAAAAACCTGATGTATACGATTAGATACATGCAATACACAGATAATCCACCAGGGGGAGGAGTTCGTTCACCAGAGGCCTTTAGTGACACTACAAGACTGACATTAATGAGGAAGGAGGAAGAACTGGGACAGTTTTGAAAAGGAATTACCAATGTGTTAGACATGTTTGTGTTGTATCCTCCTGAGATCCAGGAAAGGAGAAGTTTTGATTTTTTTTTTTTTTTTCCATTAAATAATTGCCTTTATTGGAAACAGCGCAATGCAACAGTTTTTTCAGATGCATTTTTTAAACTTTTATGGAATGTCCTGTGGACCGTGTTGTTTGTTTTGTTTTTTTCAATAAAGCTGTGAAACTCTTGTCCCCTACAGAGGACAAAAATGTATTGCTGGGTCTCAGGAGGATATTATGTTTTAGTTTGTTCAAAAATAATAATATTTGAGCCTTGAGACCGGATGTATCAAATATGATACAAAACTGAAAGTCATACATGGAAAATGATATTTGAAAAAAAAAGCTGGGTTGTTCTGAAGGACCAATAAAGGCTCCAGTTTCAAAGAACTGGAATTTTCTGTCAGTGATTGAATGGTTCAGGCTTTCCAGGGTTAAAAATGGCCTCAGTCGTCCCTGAACATTATTAACCATCAGGTATGTCCGTCGTTGTAACGAGGCTTTTGTCCTGTTAGTGTGACATGTGCATTAAAAGTCAGTATTGACAAGTCAAAGCATGGGATTAACCCTAAAGGACCTTATTTTGTCTCAAAGCCGTTCCTAATCCCCTGCCTTTCATTTCTAATCATTGTGCTTTTACCGACTCTGCCGCTGAGATGCAGCGCCCTCGTCTCTTATCGTGATCCCCGTGACCTCTGCTCCTCTGTCTTTTATGGAGGATCACGCCAAAAGATACGAGCCGGGGGTCTGATAATGTGACAAGGAAAGGTAACATTCAACGCCAAGGTGAAGCCATGGAGCCGTGGGCTACAAACACTGTTATCACCAGGTGAGGAAAAGCTCTAATCAAGGCTGCGGTTCACTCCACGCTGCAGGTTGAAGGACCTCCATCCCACGTCCACGTCACTCTTTCATCAGAGGCCTTTTATCTGAGCCCATTCACAGGGTGATAGGTTCCTAATGCCTTTCGCCCAAGTCATCTGAGCTGCTCGCTTCCACACTTCATTGAATTCACATCATGGTTTACATTCAAAAACAAAAAACAACTACCATTTAAAACATTGGAGTCCTCACAAACTAAACACAGACTACAAACAAAAGACTGTTAGAAATCCCTTCAGGTCAGATATTATGTACAAACCAAAATGGATCCTCTCCATCTCCCAGATGACTTCAGTTTATTAGAACAGACCCTTTTAGATAGTCTTCATCTAAGTCACTTTGTCTCCAAATTTGATTCAAAGCTGCAGCATTTGAACACTGAGAAGTTCTCATTCCAACAGAAACCATGGGAAACTCCGCTGAAAACAACCGCAGATCCTGAAGTATGGGAGGAAATCTGACTTTACCTTCAAAAATATCCATACGGAACAGATTCAGAGAAATGCAATATTTACAAAATGTCCATATATGTCCATATATGGACAGTAAATCTCCAGCAGGGG
This sequence comes from Sphaeramia orbicularis, assembly GCF_902148855.1. Taxonomy (NCBI): domain Eukaryota; kingdom Metazoa; phylum Chordata; class Actinopteri; order Kurtiformes; family Apogonidae; genus Sphaeramia; species Sphaeramia orbicularis. The sequence continues at coordinate 1,043,895 of NC_043972.1, forward strand.
CCTGTCCAAACTGCCCCACATGTCCAACTGTTTTCGGAGCAGACTTCAGTGTCTGTGGGAATGTGAGCAGATCCAACAGTTTGATTAAAGCAGATGTGTTCAGGTCAGAGTGGTCATCAAACAGCAGGACAGACTGAGGCAGGACTGGGTTCATGTGGACGTGTCCCTGACATCAGTCTGCTGGTCAGTTTGTGTTCATGTGGGTCCAAAGGCTGTTCTGACCAAAGGGGTCGGAGAAGAACCTCCTTCAGTCCATCTGTGGAAGTCTGGGATATCTGACTGTATTTATCTGGGAAGACTGTTTTATATGAACGCTCAGCAGGACGTCTGTACGGCAGAGTGTGGAAAAGTGTTGGAATATGTGTGAACTCAGACTGCAGCGACCTGGAACAGACTAAATATGGACTTTGGAGATCATCACTGTGGACACATTTAGGATCTGCTTTACATTTCATACAACCTGCATGCACTGCACTGGACTGTAGAATTTTGAAAATGTTCAATAAAAAGAATGTTCCAAAAAAAAAAACTACATCAGGCATAAAAAAGACGGTGGATTTTCATTTTAATCAACAGCTTCTCTTTGTCATTTCAGGAAATATTACGAACAGGCCACACTGATTGGAATTTTCAAAGATGCCAAACTAGCCACGAGTAATTGAACTTCAACCAGAAAGAGGACAAAAAAATCGATTGAAAGAGAACCAGCCTTTACCGTCGGTGCGTGTTCATTCAGTCGATATCCAGTTATGGTTCTGACTGAAGCGACGTTCCAAATGAAAGCGCTGGTTTCACCACAGACAGACAGCTGAGCTCATGAACACAGACAGGACACACGTGAACGCCACTTCTGAACTCATCAGGACTTAATGGTGTGTTTGGGGAATGTGATCCAATCTGTCATTTACAGAGTGAAATGATGTCACATGGGAAAAACCCAACAGAAAGTGGGACTGGCCCCATGTTAACTGGATGGTCTGCTTTTAATGCAGATGATAGTTGTCATGGTTACCAAAGCAAACCAAGACGAAAATGAATTCAAGCGATATAGTGTGACCAAAAAAAGTCTGCACTTCAATTCAACTAAACAAATGTATGTGATTCTTCCACTGGTTAATTACTGCAGGGAATAATATGTTACAGTTCTTTAACCTTTTAAAGGGCTCATATTTAACTAAACCCACTTTTATTAGTCTGTGCTTCATTTATTTGCATATTTGTGGACCTTAATAGTTCATACAGTTTGAATTAGGTGCTGCAAAAACTATCTGTATATTCATTCTGGTAAAAATCAAGTGGATTTCTACAACCTGTTTTAATTTCTGCTTAATTTGTTACGTTTTATAACTAGTTACATCACAACATTTGCACATATAAGGTCAAAACTTCCCATGAATATTTCTCCAAGTACGCCAATTGTTTGTCAGCAGCAGCAGTTGTAGTCTATACTGTAGTCCATACTCCAGTGACCCCAGTCAGAAAATGAATGAATGACTGAATGACTGAATGAATGATTTTTACTCATTTATTGACCCAATATGTGAACACATTTTAAAACAAGAAAAGCACTCGGAGAGCGCAGACCACCACCAAGACAGACCCCCCCCCTCCCCAGTATCCACCACAATTTAATCATTTCTTCCTCGTGCCAGTATCAACATTTCCTAAAAATTTCATGAAAATCCATCCATAACTTTTTGAGTTATATTACTAACAAACAAACAAAAAAACAAACAAACAGACAAACAAACAAACAAACACACTCACGCACTCACACAAAACAAAGTGATCATAATACCTCCTGGCGGAGGTAAAAATCCTGTATCAGCTGAAGTTGTGCTGAATGAAAAGAAACCAAACAGGTTAAAGTTTATCTAGTATTTACAAAATCAGGAGTGTTCAAAAAATGACAAAAATAAGCTCAGACTTCTAAGAGTCAAATTTAAGTTAGATTTTTCACAGTGAAAACCAACTGAATGTGACCATGAACTACAATAAAAACAGGCCTCCATGTTAAAAACTATTTCCTTTTTGTTTTCCTCTGACATTATACCAACAGAACAGCTGTGGGATCTGAAATAAACAGTAGCAGTCGACTGATATGGGCTTTTCTAAAGCTGATGGCAATTTTGTCAAATTTGGTCAGCTGATGGCTGATATCTACAATTTTTGAGGCCGATATTTAGCACAGATTTTTTTTTTTTTTTTTATATATACACACATTGACCGTAAAATACAATTGAAACGCTCAGATAATTAAAATTTTTATGCAGCAACGTAAATGAAATTATTAATACACGTCCACATAGTACTCTTTTAACATTTATTGAACTTCAGGTGCTGCCCACACAGGTGCCTGATCCAATATCTTACAACATTTTTACAACTGATCAAATATCGGCTTTCAAAAGGATCTGTCAGTCTACCTTTAATAAACAGCAGCCTCTTGTGTAAATCAGTGTTTTTTCTTGTTAGAGGGAAAACCTGCTGTGTGTGTGTGTGTGTGTGTGTGTGTGTGTGTGTGTGTGTGTGTGTGTGTGTGTGTGTGTGTGTGTGTGTGAGTCCAAATTTAAGCCCACGGTTCCCAAACGTCTTCAGCTCAAGCCCCAGTATAGCCATTTAAAGTCTCTCTGGGGCACAAATTCAGAAAAATCTCTCACAAAGTGCCATAATGTCAACCTTTCTACTGACTTTTCTGTCAGAACAATTCTGAATTCAGTGCACTTCGCTGGAACGTCAAAATGTCAATCACAGACAGAGAGAAGACGTCGACAGTCCATTGTAACGCTGACAGGTGGTGTTGGGTGAAGGGAACAACACAATGACACCGACAAACAGACACATCGAGCAAATAATTCACACAGATGGAACCAGATGAAAATTTCAGATCACAGTTACTGTGACCACAATTATCACAGTTCTCATTATTATCGCGGTATTGTTGAAATTGCGCTCAAAATGTTCAAAAAGTACTAATACACACACTGAAAGAATTGAACCAAGTTGTATTTTGAAAAAAAAAAAAAAAAAAATAATAGTCCCAGTGTCCCTTCTGTGTCAGAAACATTCACATATTAACCCTTAGTGGTCTGAGTCTATTCTGTCTGTTTTTCAGTCCTTTTGGTTTGGCCTTTATATACTATAGAAACAAATGTTTACTATACCCATGTTTGGATCTGTTTTTTCAGCACAACTTCATCTATATCATCTGTCTGTTATTTTTTCACTTTAACCTACTATAAAAACATAAAAGGACAGAAAACAAAAAAAAAACCAAAAAAAAAAAAATCTGATTTGAAAAATGTATATAATTTATTGCATAAATAACACACAGATGTTTAATGAACCTTTTCACAGACTTTAAAAGTGAATATTGGTTCCAAATATTAGGTATAGAAAATTAAAATTGTAATAAATTCAAACTCTACTCAAATATTTGACATAAAAGCAGATCTGTACATAGGGTTTTTCCCCTAAAAGTCTGTTAATCAAACACAGTTATCATGAGAATTAGAATTTAAACGCTAATACTAATCGTCTGTGATTTTACCGCCGTTTATGGTTCTACCGGTAATGGTTCCATCCCTAAATTCACATGTACACAAATGCCGCTGGTGACTTTTCCTCTGTGTCTGAAAGCCTCTTCCACTGTTTTCATCTTGTGGTTCTTTGTCTTTTTGTGTCTTTTTTTTATATTGTCATGTCTTGTTACATCATTCTCGTCCGGTTGAGTCTTTTACAGTGTTTCGGTCCTGTTGTTGATTTTATGTGGGTTTGTTTTGTTGTGTTTTAGCTCTTGTATCATGTTTTACCGCTGCATTTCACTTTCATTCATACACTCTTCTGTTCTGTTTAATATGATTTCACATGTCATATTCTTGTTACTCTGACAACAACAAAAGCAGCTCTGTGATCCGCTTTGGATGTCCAAACACAGAACAGATTCTCAGTCTCCAACATACAGTTATTACTTCAAGGTCGTTTTTCTGCAGGTCTTTGTATGTGGGTGTAGTCCAGACGCTGATGTCCAGGTTCCAGTGGGTTCAGAATACTGCAGTCCACTTCCTAATTGATACGCACAAGCATGTTCTTAACCTTTTATCGGGCAACTGACTATTTTCAGTCACTTCTGTATACATTACAAGACAGTCACAGCAACAGCTACAGTAAAAGTTACAGTTAAAAAGTAACAGTAAAATAAAAAACGGTACTAATCTGATGTTAAAAAGTATTGCACTGAATATAACCCAAGTCAATCAATACAGCACAATGTGGCTGAAGTTCTTCCAAATATCGCACTGTTTATCTCTGTGTGTTTATCAGTCTGACAGCAGGTGGATAAAAAGTGACTGTGGACAATATATCAGCCAGATATCAGTAGTGGACAACACTGGCTGATATCGGCCAATAAAGATATTGTCAAACCAGATCTGTCATCATATATTAAAAGGTGTTTTTCATACATCTGTATGGATGAGTCTGTGTTCATTCAAAGATAATGTGATGAAGGACTGAAAGACTTTAAAATAAGAACAACTTTTATATTTTCAGTGATGATTTCTTTGTGAAGGAGGGATAAATAACAACAGAAACAAAACAAGTGGTTCCAGGCCCAACAAACCCCGCCCCTTGCAGATATTGTACCTGATTATGGCATTGGTCCAGCTGATGTCATCATGTCTACTCCTATGCTGATGTCAGCATATTAATTGCCTCTATATATATGCCAAGTTTGAAGGAAATTAAAACAAAATTGATCTTTTTATAGACATTTTAAATTTTGGCCGTTATAAGTAAATGGGAAAAAAAAAAAAAAACATTTTTTAAAATTTATAAAAAATTTGAACTTTGACCTACTTTCCCCGAAATATAATCACATCTATTCTGGGTCACTGGCAATATATAAATCCAATTTGGTACGAATTCAACCAATAGTTTTGCTGCTACAGCATTAATAAACAAACCAAAACAAACCAAAAACATCACCCCTCGCTTCTCCTTCAGGGGGCGGGGTAACAACACACGTGGTGCCAGGGGCAACAAACCCCGCCCCCTGCACGTATTGTAGCTTATTTTGGCATCGATCCAGCTGTGATGTCATCATGTCTATGCGTGTGCTGATGTCAGCATATTAATCACCTGTATATATGTGCCAAGTTTGAAGTACACTGACACTAAACTGATGTTTTTACAGACATTTGAAATTTCTCCCATTATAAGTAAATGGGAAAAAAAAGATTATAAAAATTTATGAAATATTGAAACTTTGACCTTCTGTTCCCAAAATGTAATGACATGTATTCTGGGTCAGTGTGGTATGAAATCAACCAATAGTTTTGCTGCTAGAGTGTAAACAAACAAAGAAACAAACTGAACCAAAAACAACAGCCCTTGCCTCCCATTCGGGGGTGGGGGGGTGGGGGGGTGGGTAATAAATAAATAGAGTCTCATCAGTATTGGGATCAGCCCAGAATGTTGCAGTCGGTGCATCCCTGGTCCAGTCCCACTGCACTGGAGGTCCATGTTCACAATATGATGGTGACTGTGATAAACATAACATGTGTAGAATGATCATACTGTGATAGTGTTTACCCTCATGCACATCATCTTCTATTCACTTTAAGGCAGAACTGGAATACACTACAGATTCACAACGATATGTTGAAATACTAGCAATAAGACAAGTGTTGGGAGTGTGTTTGTAGTCAGAAGGGTTCCATTTGTCTCTGTCAACATAAAACTCTGCATTTGTGCTTTTGCTTTATGAAATCCTGCTGTTTCGAGCTGTTGTGAAAACACTCAATGGAGGTGATAAAATGGGTACGAGTCCGCTTTAATTTCACTCTGAATGCAGATGAAACTTGACAATTCCAGGCTCACACCACGACACGAACAGATGAGAGCAGCAGCGGCATAACATGAAAAACCTGTCACTGAATCCTGAATGATGAACGGTCCCTGGAATAATGACAATGCTTTGCTTTTCATGGATTCTCCCAGGGCTTCCAGTAATTAAGGAACACATTGGTTGCATTAATTTTTGATCCTGACACCAAACACGTGAAACTGTTCGGTACTAATTGGACTGAGAATAGATAATGAAGTTCGGGCGTGACAAAGACATAATGGAGCGCCAGAAAAGAGTCAGAAAAATAGATGGCAGCGAGCAAGAAAGAAAGATGATTATCTCAATAACAAAGGCGACTTCTGTCAACTAATCAAAAATCTTTAACAAAACCTGACAGCTCCGATGAAGCTGAATGTTATAGACAGTTTCTTCAACGGCAAATTGCTGCATGACAATAAAAATCACAGAAGAGCGAGCACAAAGGAGACATGTGGAGAAAACCAATAATCAAATCCTTCCACTGGCTTCTTTCTGTTGAGTGCAGCACTTTCACTGGAGATTTAGATGAAGCCAGTCAGGTTTCAGAATCTGTTTCCGTTAGAGTCAGCGGTGGACAGACAGAGGGAGGCAGGACAGAGGACGCTTTCAGACACACACTCCCTTATCTGGTCCAAGAATTCAGAGCAGAACAGCACTGGATTAACCCTGAAAGACCCAAACGTCCATCTGTGATCAAAACTATCCACTGATAAAAACTGTTAAATACCTGTTGAGCCACTAATCCGATCAAAACGGGTTAATTATTGGTGTTCTTACAGTTCTTCATCTTTTCATGCTCATCAGATATGACCCATTTGGACGTTCAGAGGCTCCGTAGTTACCGTGGAAACACCGTCATCTTCTACAACAGTCTTTCTCAAAAAGTACTTGAAATTTTTTTTATGAAAACTACATTCATCATGTACTGAATACAAAACAAAGAGAATTAAGGCTGAAATATGAAACAATGAATATATTAATATAATAAAACTGACACTCCTGACTGTATTTCATTTCATATTTTAAAAACCTCTGAGCCCCCTCTAAGTTTTGGTAACATTTTAAGAACATTTCTATTTTATATTATTCAAGATGAGTTCATTTGAGTAATTAATTATTTTTTTTGTTGTTGATGAAAGGTTCATTTATTCATTAATGACCAATTCATTTATTTTTCCTGTCAATGAAAGAGGACACTTTTCAGTTTGTATTTTGCCAAATTTACTCGTAAAATGTGTTGTTATTTTTTTTTTAATTTATTACAGTTGGTTGTTTACAAAGTTTTGAAAATAAAAACAGAGACCTTTGGCACAGGAACTAATTTTGCCTCGTTCAAAAATGCTGAAGCTAGAGTTGGAGATACTTGGCTAAAAAAGTATATTTCAGGAGGTAGTCCACTGTAAAAAGTTTGAGAACCACTGTTCTCCAACACTGATTCCCCAGTCAAACCCATGGAGTTGGATCGATGACAGTGGATGGACACACTGGGGTTATGGTCAGTTAATGACAGATTAGACTGAAAAAGGCACTTTTTCTCCAGTTTTCTCTGTTTCTGATTTAATAACCCTCAACTGTAATCTGAGCTTTAATGAACATCTACATGATCAGTGAAATAAATATAGAAAAATACCAGATTTTCACCCAAAAAACCCCCACAAAATAAAGAAGATAATTTTCTAATAAATGGTGTTAAATCACTCCAGAAAGGTTAAATAGAGAGAAAAATTCATTTGGGAACTGACACAACAGTAGCCCTGGGTCTTTGTGCTATCAGGTATTTTCCTGTATTTAATCTCCTGATCATGTAGATGTTCATAAAAGCTCAGATTACAGTTGAGGGTTATTCTATCAAAAACAGAAAACTGAAGAAAAAGTGTCTTTTTCAGTCAAATCCATCATGAACTGAACATAACCCCAGTGTGTCCATCCACTGTCACTGATCCAACTCCATGGGTTTGACTGAGAATCAATGTTGGAGAAGATGACGGTGTTTCCATGGTAACTACGGAGCCTCTGAACGTCCAAATATGGTCATATCTGATGACCATGAAAAGATGAAAAACTGTATTTTACACCATTTATTTACATGGATTGACAGGATTAGTGGCTCAACAGGAATTAAACAGTTTAGATCAGTAGATGCGTTTGGTCGATGGTGGATGTTTGAGTCTTTACCAGTTAATATTTTAGACAAAAACACTTTTAATTACTTTGTCTGTGAGCGTTATCTGAATTAAAAATGGATACTTCTTCATGTATTTGGATTAGCCCCTGGGGTCCTATTTTGGCCGTTTTTGAGTATTTTGGATTTTGCCTTTATATACGATATAAAGCAATGTTTATTATACCCATGTTTGTTTGTTTGTTTGTTTGTTTGTTTGTTTGTCAGCACATCTTCATCGATCCCATCTGTGTATTATTTTTTCACTTTAACCTACTATACCAACACAAAAGGACAAAAAAAACTGAAAGCTGTATATAATTTATTGCACAAATAACACACAGATGCTTAACCAACCTTTTCAAAGACTTTAAAAGTGAATACTGATTCCAAATATTAGGTATAGAAAATCAAAATTGTAATAAATTCAAACTAAACTCATATAGTTGACGTAAAAGTATATGTTTACGTAGGTGTTTTCTCCAGTTAAGAAGCTAAATCTGGGACAAAATGATGGTGAGAAACTTCCTGGTTATCATTTACTGTTCCAGTTCATTTGGACTTTTTCTTCAGATTTTTCCCCCCCAACACTGAAAACAGACTAATTGCTTCCCAATGCTTTCTGTGGAGAAACCATCTGGTCCCAACTCAAGTTCAACAAGTTCAACATCCACTTCATAAATGTACCCTCAGTTTCCTCATCTCCCTTTTGCAGTTAAATGGAGTCATTTCCTAAACCCTCACATGCATCATTTCTGTAACACTGATTCTGATGATGGGTCCTAACAAATGGTCTATTTTGCTGATTAGGCTGTAATAAATTAGAGAGCAGCACGGAATATGAAATTGTGCTTCTCCAGAAAGTAGCCTGGACCGGCCCCGTCTATGGTTTAAACAGACACATAGTTTCCAATTCACAATGATAAATGATAATCAGTTGAACAGACACCAGTGGCAAACTAACTCCCTGCCTCCGCCTGGTTTGTTTTCCTCTGACAAACAGCGCATGAGTCTGCACATATACGAGCACACGCCGCTGCTGCTGGAAGCCAAACCCCAGCGCCTTCATAGACGGCAGAGTCTTCGTCATTGCTACACGACAGGAAGGAGCCTTTTCCCTCTGAGATTCTTTTGGCTCAAATGTGCTCACAGCTCTTCTGTGTCTGTGTTCATATTAAATCAGTCTCAGTGAATCCAAAGGAACTTTGTGTTGGTAAATGACAGTTGTTCAAATGGACAGGATTTCACTTCTGTTCAACATGTTGATGCTCATATGAACTATGTTTTCAGCTCCAAAATGAACCATTTCAGCACAATTAATGCTATATTTTCATGTCACAAATGGACAAGTTCTATTTGAACTGAACTGAGCTGAAAAACAAATCTTCTCTTCTTTTGGATTCCCCAGTTTTTCTTCCCAGATTCTCTCCTCCATATCACATGTTTTATTTGTACAGGTTCAATCTGGAGTATGGTGCTGATCCATCCTGCTTCTGTTCCACCAATACATACATGAAGAATGGCACACAGCACTGTTTACATCAACACTTTTACAATAAGAAGCATTTTTAGACACAAAGAACAATTCTAGATTGTTCTTTCCTCTTTAGTCTGATGCTAAACTATCCAATAAATAATAGTGCTCCTAGTTTTTGCACAGGGATCATTAGTGTAAACGCTGACATGGCTGCAGAGCATCAGTATGATGGGATCCACAACAACCATGTCACATCCGTCCACTGACACATTTAGTGTTTTTGTGTCAGCTGGGATTGTTTTAGATCCACAATACCAACATTTATGAAGAAGAGCACAATTAGCAATAGGAAGTCTAGAAGTTTATTCCTAATAAAGTACTGGGACTGACCAGAGCATCATGGGTAATGTCACGTCCGTCCACCAGCAAAAGTTTTCACATCCACGTGCTATTCCAAATCCAATATTTATGAAAATAGAGCTTCCACTGTCAGAGAATATCAGTAGTCTGTGCACTAATGGATTAGCATTATTTACACACACTTCTATGACTTTAGGACAACTGTTTTGTTTTTTGACTAAAATGGACACTCATTTGACCCCCGAAGTGAATTTGAGCTGCTGTACATACACGACCACACGCTGCTGCTGCTGCTGCTGCTGCTGCTGCTGGAAGCCAAACCCCAGCGCCTTCATATACTTTGGGTTCTTCGTCATTGCTACACGACAGGAAGGAGCCTTTTCCCTCTGAGATTCTTTACATTCTTCCTCAACAGCACGGCCCATTTATAGCAAATGGTCCGAGCTAATTCCCATGGCAATGGCTTCTAGAAATGGTCTGTTTCACGTCGTTTTACCACAAAAGTCCCTTCCCCGATGTGAAACATGGGCTATATCTTCTTATCTAAACAATCACAGGAAACTTCAATAGCCCCTCGCCAGATAACTGTGACGTTTGTTATATCTGAGCCCTGGTGTCCCTCTGCCAACAAAAATAATGACCTCTCCAAAATCCTTTCAATGGAAAAATCTAGAGTTAAGCGTTTGTGATTGCCCCATCTACCACTTAATAAGAGCTGAGGCTGCAGTCTGAGCGAGGGAGGGAGGGAGGGAGGGGCTAGTCTGCCAAAGCTGGTCAACATGGGATTTCTACAGTTCAGGCACTTTCACATGCACGACACAACAAACAGGCCTTCCTGAAGACTCACAGGGACACGTGTGTAGAACAGAATAGAATAGAATAGAACAGAGTAGAATAGAATAGAATAGAGTAGAGTAGAACAGAATAGAATAGAATAGCATAGAATAGAATAGAATAGAATAGAATAGAATAGAATAGAATAGAATAGAATAGAATAGACTTTATAGTCATTGTGTGTACAATGAAATTAGTCGTGCAACTCCAGTCAGTGAAGCAATATTTACAAACACCACAGTTACAGAAATAAGAGTAACGCAAATAGAAAATTTAAAAAAATAAAATAAGAAAATCTAATTAAAAAGCATTTCAATTTAACAAAGTAGCAAAGTTTAAAAAATGCCTTAATTTTAAAATTGTTTAGGAAGATTGAATTGAGATGGTAGATATGTTTTGTTGTTGTGGATTTTTTTTTTTAATGGTGTGAATGGTTGATGCTGTAAACATTGAATTTAATGTAAGCAGTGTATCAGGTGAAAAGGATAGACCAAAAAAATAAGGTTTTGCTCCTAACCTACTCCTTTTTTGTTTTTTATGTTTATTATAAGCTAAATTCAAGCATATAATTATTATTATATACTTGAATTTCCCCCCGGGGATCAATAAAGTATCTATCTATCTATCTATCTATCTATCTATCTATCTATCTATCTATCTATCTATCTATCTATCTATCTATCTATCTATCTATCTATAATTATTGTACTGCGCAATGACTGATGTACAAACCAAAATCAATTCATTCATTCATAAGAATAGAGTTTACTAGAATTTAAAAAAAAAAAAAAAAATAGGACCAAGGCTCCTGTAGCCCAACAGCAAATTTAAAGATATGAATTGACATTTGTTTGACCTTTAAAGGTCCCTCAAGGTAAAAGGTCATGGCACCACATGAAAGCCCATTTGTGACTTCCTATCTACTGACAATAGTAAATATATCGATGTCTCCAACTGTTTTGAAGTTAGAAATGTGTCCCATTATAAACCAATGAGGATTTTGAAATTTCATAAAAATCCAAAAATCTGTATTTCTCAATTCTTTGAGCAAACTTGGTAGACCTGACCCCAAAGGTGTTCCACAGCAAATATCAAGTCATTCTGACAGACAGTTTCTTGAACAATTGTTTACGGACGGACGGACGACACCTGATACCAACACTCCATTGGACTAAAACTAAAACTAGATAAAATATGAATAGGTGCAATTTACACTATTAACTCTACGAACAGTTTGAACAGTACGTATTTCCTATAAATCTATATAGATCAGTATGTATATCTGTGAACCAGGTTTATATAAAACTAGTGCATTTATTTTTGATAAATATTGAATAAATATTGCATTATTATTGCAGAACAGAAGATTACTGCATGGTTATACTTACTGCACATAATTCACATATAGGGATTATTGCACATTATGGGAAGTGATTCTGAGGATGGAACTGAGGGAGGCAGCAGAACAGGAGGAAGCCTGGAACATCATGTAGTGGCATTCACTAAGACAGAAGAGCTTCTTCAGTTGTTTGTGCTGCTATTTATCAAATTAGCAAAGAAAGCAGCATCTAGTAAACAGAGAGGGTTCATGTGAGAGGTGATGAAGTGTCAGTTTGTTAATAATCTGTTAAGCAATACTTCCAACTGCTGCATTAAAACACCTCCAATTTATCAGAACAAAACAGAACCATGACTTTCCAGGACCTCCGTTCAACACTGAAGAGCTTGTTTTTGTGACGGTTTCTGTTTACATGAAACTGAATGACATGTCTGCGAGGACTAGGACTGATGAACTCTGCACAAAAGGAAGAGCAGACTTAGACGAACTGACTTGAATTTGGAATATTTATCTTGAAAAATCACTTTTTAGATGTATTTGCTTATTGATACTTAATTTTGTATAGGTTATTTGACTTGTTCCAAGAATTTTCATCTTGACTTACCCCACTTACATACTACAACTAATTTTAAGCAATATTTATAACAAAATAAGATACACTATCGGTGGATGAGTATGACAGACAGAGGAACTGTTTACCCTCAAGAAATATGTACTGGTTTTATACAGTTCTGCCGATACATAGATATTGACTTACTAGATCTTCATAAGACCTTTATATATATATATATATATATATATATATATATATATATATATATATATATATATATATATATATATATATATATATATTTATTTATTTATTTATTTATTTATTTTTCTTATTTTTGTATAGGCCTTTTTTGCAGTGTACCTCAGAGTTTTGCGATATTCAGTGTAAGGTTGCACTGATCTGATATTAGGATCTGATATCGGCCCCGATATCAACATTATAGCTGGATCCGGGATCGGTAAAAGCAACCAATCCATAAAACCAGTCCTTCCCCTTTAAATTTTTGTGACACAGGCCAAGTCATGCACGCCGAACGTAATTGTAAAAGTAACACAACGGACATGTATGTGTAGGACATGTGGGTTGTATAGGTTCTGTAGGTAAAGCTGTGGCAACGTGAAAGTGAAAGTGAGCTCCCATCACCTCATCCTAGACTACCTGCTGCCCCCGAAAACAAATTTGAGAATGGGGTGGGGGTGGGGGGGTTATTTATTACAGTTGAAACGATTAATCGACTCAAAGGGATCCAAAAAAAAAAGTCCTTCAACCCCAATTCTCCTGAATCACAGCTGTGTTTCCTTCATTTCTCTGCTGTTAAACATTGGTTCCACTGTTGTGTTTCACACAGACGCTTATTGTGACGCACAAAGAAACTTCAATTCAGGAAAACTGACATAGAATATTTCCCTTCAATCAATTCAAGTCGATTAATCGAATCATGACTTTTTGCATTGGCTTCCAGCATCTAATGGATTAATGGGCTGCAGCTCTAGTATTTATGCCGCTGTGATGTACAACAGTACTCGCTAACGCACCCACACAACAACATCACTCATGACCCCCACCCCCTGAGAACCTCTGCTCTAAATCAACAATATCGGATCAGTATTGGTCTCAGTATCAGCATCGGAACTGAAAGGTCAAATCAGTGCATCCCTAATTCAGTGCAACACAAACATTGTTCGGTGCCATGAAGAGCATCAGCATCCAAACCCGGCTGTCCACAGACACACACATACTTATCACAATTTCTTTCCGGCTAAATTAATATCAAAATGGAAAACCGCCTGCTTTTTCTCGCTGTGATGGAGCTCTGGTGTTATTCTCCATAAAGTGGCCTTCAAAACAACATTTCTAATAGGTCAGAGGTGCAGCTGAATTGCAAACAAATTACATTCTATTTTTTCTTCTAAACACTTTTCTTTACCCTTGATGTAAAAGAGCACAAGCTCATGGAAAGACCTGACAAAGAATTTATGAAAGATGAACTCAAACTGCACTGACTCTAAGCTCCACGATGCTGTGAAGTGTTCAGAGGTTGTACGAGGAATGGCACTATGTTCCAAACGCCACAAATAAAACAGGAAGCACTCAAGTACATCTGGGTGACATGGACAGAAATGTTGCAATAAAAAATTTGATATCAGTTGATAAATCACAACAAATGTCCTATTTTAAAAGCCTGAAAGATAAAGAAGCCAGAAGGTTATTTGAGGTCACAAATAAATGTAAAAGCCATCATAGATAAATCAAGAAAAACACACCTGCATCCTCTGGTTTAGGTCATTTTGAGGTTTTTCAGAGAGATTTCAGCAGCTGCCAAACTATAGTATAGTTAGTCTAGCTGTAAACAATAAAACAACACTAATAACTGAGTTGTTACAAAAGTGGCATTTATATATGAATGTCAGGTCAGAAAAACAAACTGACTTAAAGGGCTCATATTTAACTAAACCCACTTTTCTTAGTCTGTGGTTCATTCATTTGTGCATTTGGACCCTAGTCGTTCATACAGTTTGAATTTGAACCCTCCAGCTGCTGCAAAACTATCTTCATATTCATTTTGGCAAAAATCAAGTGAATTTCTACAACCTGTTTGAATTCCTGCTTCATTTGTTACGTCTATAACTAGTCGTCTATAACCACACCTGCACATCTCAGGTCCAGATTGCAGACAGTGGTGGTGGTGGTGGTAAACTACATCTGTAACCACAGCTGCCCTGGGGCAGGCTGACGGACGAAACAAACAGCCCCTCCCACCACCATACCACACCAGTGTGAGTGACACTGGAGGCAAGGCGGGGTCAGTGTCTTGCCCAAGGGACAGAGGGGGATTTGAACCGCCAACCCTTCGGTTAGCGGACAACCCGCTCTACCTTCTGAGCCAATGGCTACCCCAAATAAAATAAAAGAAAGGGGTAAGGGGGTGGGAGTATGTAAGTGGAACTTCATCCTGCTCCTTTTCAAATGTTTCCCTTCTTTTGGTTTTAAATGTTGAAATTCAAAATAAAAAACACACAAACAAACTCTTCCTCAAATTAAGCAGATTAAAGTTCTGGAGACAATTCAAGGCGTTGCCTTTGGTGGCTGTTCACTGGGATTCTCAATACGAGGTCTACAGAGGTCTTTACTTTTCTTTTATTTGGATAAATCCTCCATGCTTTGCCTTTCAGACACAACAGTGGGGCAACTTGAATTTGTTAAAGCTATTTTTGTTGTTTTTGTACAGGCCTTTTCTGCAGTGTACCTCAGAGGTTTGCGATAGTCAGTGTAAGGTTGCACTGATCTGATATTAGGATCAGATATCGGCCCCGATATCAACATTTTAGCTGAATCGGGGATCGGTAAAAGTAACTGATCTGTAAGACCGACCCTTCGCCTTTAATTTAACCAGCAGCTGTTCACTGGGATTCTCAATACGAGGTCCAAAGAGGTCTTGATTTGTCTTTTATTTGGATAAATCCTCCATGCTTTGCCTTTCAGACACCACACTGGGTCAACTTGAATTTGTTAAAGTGATTCACAAAAAGCCAAACCAAAGCCAGTGTGGATGATCTCCAGGCCTATCTGATACAGTAAACAAAACCCTCCCAACCTGCGCCACATCAACACAAAGCATCCTGGTGCTTATCACTTATTCATTAAGCGCTGCCACTGCCTCTTACAGACAGTACACTGGAAATATTCCAAAAGACAGAAAACACACAGTTGGTTTCCACACAGAACACCGCTGCAGGTAGCATCTGCAGTTTGGGCATCTCTGAACAGTCACCGCTGCTTTAACTCAAAAGAGCAACCAAGCAGGATTGCCTCGTCAATACAAACATTGCATCCCGGTATCCTCGGACCGCCATCGACCGCCTCATCAAGTGGGCGCCTACAACAGCAAACTGGCAGAGAATGTGAGAGGAATCAATGTTATCCAAATTATAGCCCACCACCGTCTCACACACAATGAAACTACACAGAGAATGGATTCAAATGTTTGGGTTTCCAATATCAGCAATAAAAAAATACAACTGTAGCACTCCAAGCTTCTAAAGTCGACCGATACGAGGGATGAGATTATAAAAGTCATTTGATTTGTGGTGAACTACCGCTCCGTTTGATGTCATATAATGTTCAAAATGTGCATCGTGTTGCATTGCGGTAGCTCAATTGATTTCCCAGATTTCAGCCTAATCCGAAAAGCATCTTTTTATTTCCACGTGGAGCTTCTGGAACCACAGTCAAAACGCAGGCGCTTTGGTAAACTGTCCAGTATTTGAAGGAACATTTCTGTTTCTAATAACCAGGGTTTCATCTTTGTGGCTTTACTTCTATTAATTATAAACAAAAACCCCTGACCCTGAATTCCAAAAACAGAGGTCATCATTTGTCAGTCTTCCTGTTGAAGAGAGTATTTCCAACTTTCTCTTAAACTTGTGTGTTCGTGATTTCTCAGACATGAGGATAACATTAATTGGAGAAAAAAAACATGCGTGAATAACCACAGTTTTTATACAGATCTATAAATTGCATTAAATTACTGTAGATGTGTGTCTGTGTATGGACTACCAATGCACAATTCTGTAAAAATAAAATAAGTTTGAATAAAATTACTGTCATTTTACTCACAAAAATAATTAAAAATAGTTGTGATAGACATGACTCACTAGTGTCATGTCCCTGTTGCAACAAAGAATAAAAAAAGTTTTAAAAAGAGCTAATTATTTTTCAGTCTTCCTGTTTAACAGATTATTTCCAACTTTCTGTTAAACCTGTCTGTGTTGGTGATTTCTCAGACATGAGTATAGCATTAATTGGAGAACTTCAAAAATAACTAAAAATAACCACAGTTTCTGTACAGATCCATAAATTTCAACTACAAATGTCAGCCTACTGTACATCTGTGTCTGTGTGCAGACTACTAATGCACAATTTGGTAAAAATAAAGTAAGCATTAACAAAATTTGTGTTGTTTTACAAGCTAAAACGATAAAAATAGTATATGACTCACTAGTGTTAGATCCCTGTTGCAACAAAGAATGAAAAAACAGAGGGAATCCTTTTTCAGTGTTCCTGTTTGAGATTATTTCCAACTTTCTGTTAAACCTGTCTGTGTTGGTGATTGCTCAGACATGAGTATAGCATTAATTGGAGAAAAAAAACAGCTTTAATAACCATAGTTTTCATACAGATCCATAAATTTCAAATACAAAGGTCAACCAACTGTAGACCTGTGTCTGTGTGCGGACTACAAATGCACAATTTGGTAAAAATAAAAGAAGTTTTAATAAAATTAGTGTCATTTACAAGCTCAAATGGTTAAAAACAGTTGAAATAGACATGACTCACTAGTGTCATGTCCCTGTTGCAACAAAGAATTTTAAAAAAAGAGCTAATTATTATTCAGTCTTCCTGTTTCACAGATTATTTCCAACTTTCTGTTAAACCTGTCTGTGTTGGTGATTGCTCAGACATGAGTATATCGTTAATTGAAGAAAAAAAAAGCTTTAATAACTATAGTTTTCATACAGATCCATAAATTTCAAATACAAATGTCAACCTACTGTAGACCTGTGTCTGTGTGTGGACTACCAATGCACAATTTGGTAAAAATAAAAGAAGTTTCAACAACATTTGTGTCATTTTACAAGCCAAAATTATTCACAATAGTTGTAATAGGATGATGTATGACTCACTAGTGTCATGTCCCCGCTACAGCAAAGAACAATCATCTTCAACTGCCATAAATAGTCTTAATTCTATCATGTACCAGTGATTTTTTTTTTTTTCTGTTTTCATTTCTAGCATTTGGTGAATAAACAGCCTGGTGGAAAATAAAGACAAGAAAAAAGAAAGATACTGAACCTACCTATGTGTTGCTGCCTGACATAAACCACATGTAGTCTTAAGAACTAACCTCCACACTACACCTTCAGACATATTTCATCTGTTCATGCTGAATTTTAGGGTGTAGCACATGAGGACCAGCCAGAATGTCTTCACCAGGAGGCTGTATCTGCGTACAGAGAAGACAGAATACACAAGAGGCCGTACAGCAGTGGGAAAAAAGCACCGATCTGACGGTAGAAAGGTCCAGAAGAAATGATAAGCATTTGTAACCTTCCCTGTGCTTGCACAATCTGTTTTTCTCTTGTTTAACTTTAAACCTTAAGGTGATGTTTGTACCTTCTGCCAGTCAATACCAGCATCATCCAACCTGCACAGGCACAACAACGTCCAAATGAAATGACTCCAGTTTATTCAGCTCTTCTCTATTACTGCACTACATACAGTCACAGAAAAATTATGACCATCAATGGTTCTGCAGTCCAGTCCTAACTCCTGTGTGTGTCATGTGACTAAAACAGACAGAAAAGAAAAGATGGAATGAATAAAAGCACTGTTTGTGTCAGAACAATGACACAGATACTGATGGAAGAACTGAAGAGATTTGGGTTTTTATCCAGAAAACATGTTCAATGCATAGATATGAGCTGTGAAATTCAACTACTATGAGCTGTTTGTGTTGTTCTCATTCTATTTGTCCAAACACATGGACCTTTAGTTGGACCAGGCAGTAAAATGAACAAGAAACTGAAGAAAATAAGGGTGGGCTAATAATGTTTTCCTCGACTGCATACAGAGGTCATAGATCTGCTGACATTAAATAAACGAACCAAAAGAAGCCACAGTCTGTGTGAGGGGCGGGGCTTGGTGTGCCTGACACCACCTGTTTGATTTGATTTATTTGTTAAATTTTTTTTATCCATTTTTGATGAGGACTGTGACCTCATGACCACTAAACTGGTACACTATATAGACAAAAATATTGGGACACGTTGAATTCAGTTGTCTCTACAAAATAATAATGACAAATGTCATTATATAATTTTATATTGTGATAAATATTGCATCGGTTAGTTTTCTTTGAATTATTATCTTTGCTTCCAAAATGCCCCAGAGATGGTTTTAACATCATTTCTCCCAACACCAGGCATTAAAACGAAGAAGAAATTGAAGAAAACAAGGGTGGTCTAATAATTTTTTCCACAACAGTATGGACAAACATTAACTATGAACCTTATATGAACACTATGGTATGTGGAAAATAGGGACATGTCATATGAATTATCATTGTTTAATTTTTTTTTTTTTTTTAATATCATGAATGCTGTATTTTAATTTTTTTTTCCTACATATATGTACACAGTTTCATAAGAATATATTTATTTATTTATGTATTTATCATTTGGTGCAAGTCTACGTGGTGTGAATGGGTGTGTATGAGTGTTTATGTTGTTTTAATTCATGTTTGTTTTGTAAAACTTAAATACCAATAAAAATATTGTGAAAAAAAACTATGAACCCGAGACTGAAATCGGACAGGAAAAAGAGAATCTTAGATTCTGCATTGTCTGTTTTTGCGTACAGACTGAGGGGGGGTGGGGGGGGCGTTGTAGCCTGAGTGTGAAGGAGTCCAGAGTTCAGAGCAGGAGAATGTGGAGTCTTTACCCACACACTGGTTTGGCAGGCTGGAGCTCAGCCTTGTGATGGCGACTGACCCCCAGGGGCGTCTCTGAGATGAAAAAGCACCACGCTCCACACATGAATATATTACACACCATATGCACACACTTACACACATTTTCACATCCCAAAAGAAAATCAACCGCAGTGCAATCCGCCCGGCCAACATCTGACTAAGAAGATGCATTAGGATGAGTAATAAGAGTGAAAACTACAGCCCACAACACCATCCAGTCCTGAAAGTGGGCCAGCCAAGTCACAAACTCCCCAAAATTCACACTTGTTTTGAACTCACCTCATCAAATCCGCTGTCCTCTTTCTTGAAAGCTGCGAAAAGAAGAAAGGAGGAGAGAGTTAGACGCCGCCTGTATTGACATCTTTTGATGTAAGAAGAGAAAAATAATACAGAAAAAAACTGAAAAGTCTAATAGTTGAGATGATGTGTGGAAGCGCAGCACATGAACGTGTCACTGTGCTGGGATTCATTCTGCGCTCATTAAAGCAGCTCATGATCAGTCTGAGGAACACTTTGTCATTCCACTAGCTTTAAGCATGACGTGCACATGTGCAGTAGACGCACTGAGGCAACGCAGGCTGCAACTTTTGGGCTGCCTGATACAGAAGACAGTCTGATGGTTCATATTTTATAACTTATCTGTAAGATGAACCTGATAGAACAGGCTCTACCAAAGGGCTTCCCAAAGTGGGGTACGCGTACCCCCAGGGTACGTGACATATTTTTGGAAAAATACATTAAATAAGTCATCATTTTTTTAAATTTATGTATTATTCTTATTCTCTATATTTCACTCTTACATCTCATTTGTGTGTATGTACTGTATGTATGTGAGCAATGGAGTTCACAGAATTCCCTTCAGGATCAATAAAGTATCTATCTATCTATCTATCTATCTATCTATCTATCTATCTATCTATCTATCTATCTATCTATCTATCTATCTATCTATCTATCTATCTATCTATCTATCTATCTATCTATCTATCTATCTATCTATCTATCTATCTATCTATCTATCTATCTATCCATCCATCCATCCATCCATCCATCCATCCATCCATCCATCCATCGAATACAAAATAAATAATGAGAATTAATACAGAAATATAAAACACAATAAATACATTTATATGATAGTATTATTGTCTGTCATCTTGTTTAAGCTTTGGTAACATTTTAAGAACATTTCTATTTTATATTATTCAAAATGAGTTTATTTGAGTAGCTATGTAATTATGTTTTGTTGATGAAAGGTTCATTTATGCATTAATGACCAATTTATTTATTTTTCTTATATATGAAAGACAGTACTTTTTAGTTTATATTGTGCACACAAAATTTGCTTTAAAAAAAGTGTTATTTCTTTTATATTACTAGGGATGTCCTGCTCCAATCTAGAGATCAGTGTCGACTGCCGATCTGGCGTGTTTTATAATATCGAATTGGATTTAGTCACGAGATCGGGCCGATCCGGGCCCAATTTCACTTTCACTTTAAGGTCTGCACGTACTCATTATGAGGTACATACGGTAGTGATGCACGAGTCGGTTTTTTCAACCTGTGGGGCTTTTGTAGAATTATTTGACCCGACCCAACTTGCCCCGAAAATAAAGTGACAGTCTTTTGACCGGTCCCAACCCGACCTGCGGGTAACCTGTGCATCAGTAACGTGCGGCACAGAACACACCCCCATCTAATCCCTGGATGGACCTGTCCATAGACGTGCTTCAGCAGTGGCAAACATACGGCCTGCAAGCCACAACCAGCCCATCAAACCTTCTAATGTGCCCCACAGTATGAATATGGAAAGTGCCAAAATTCTACTAAAGTTACTCAGAGTCAAAGGTGTCTTAGTTGTTTTAGTTCAGGTTCCACACTCAGCCCCACTGTCATCTACAGTAAAATAAGAGTATAATAACCTAGAAGTAATGACGCCCAATTTAAATCCAAATTTCACTGTAAAAAGTCTGTATTGGCAAAACTAATCCTAACAAAAATGGGATCAGATCAGAAGCAAAAAAATCCAGATCAGGACATCAGTATATATTACACTTAAATACAAACTGTTTATTTACAAGAGTTTGAAAACACACAAACAGACACCTTTGGCCTTTGGCACAGGAACACATTTTGCCTATTTTTTTTTTTTTTTTCCCCAATCAAAAATGCTGAAGTGGGAGTTGGTGGTACTCATCTAAAAAAGTATATTTCAGGGCGTACTCCACTGTAAAAAGTCTAAGAAGCACTGCTCTACAAGTTGTGCAACACATATTTTTTCAGTTTGGGTTCAAGGGGTCACATGGTTAAAATTCCAGAGCGTTACCGAATGGAAATGTAAACAATTGGGCTGTTCTAACTGGAAACACTCATGTACTATTAAAAAGGATAACCGAACCTCAGAGAGATCATTATTTGCCAAATAAAGTGATCAAAATGGAAAGCTCCTCCCATCCACTTCATCTGGACTCTGTTTAATCTTTCGGTTAATAAGGTCATAGGGTTAAAAATTCCCCCCCGCAGCTGAAGGCAGCATGGAGATATGAGCTGTGACACTTAGAACCCTCATATACTAAATCCGATCATACTGATTATTGACAGGTTACTAATTTTAACGTCTTGGATTAACAAAACACGCGGCTGTAGACATTTCTCGGTTAAATAAAGGTAACAACAAACAGCCCCAGCAGACCCTTCCCCCACTCGTCATCAGCATCTGTCTGAAAATGACACAGAACAGCAGAAAAACAAACAAAAAAAGGAGATATGGTAGCAGACGGAGAGGCACCATCAGAACTATTTTAGCTACAGACAGTGATTTTGACTTAAAAAAAAGGTATTTTATCAGCCCATCCATCCAATACTGTATTAAACTACCAAATATCCCCTCCAAAATCACCTCATACTGATGGTGGGGACTTTTCATGTGGAGTTTCCCTTGGTTTTATTACATTAAGGTGCCCGATGTGGTAATATTTACAACTATAATTGAATCACAGCTGACATGATGTATAGTGATGCTACAGGAGAGAGTTGGTGCAGTGATGTTAGCTTTTATCTGATAAAAACTTCCAATTAAACAGTTTTCAACCAAAAGACTTCAAGTTTGCTATTTTAGGTGGAATCCCAGAAAGTTTACAGGGAAATAACTGAAAATACCTCTTATGAATTTTACAAACAGCAACCATTACATGCATGACTATCCAGTGTTGAAACCTGAACCTCCAACATAGAACATTTGGACTAAGAAAGTGAAGGAAATCTATCAGATGGAGCAGATTACAGATGGACTTCGAATTCACAGAGAGATATTTACAAAGAGATGGAGTCCCAGAATTAAGCTTTTAATGCAATAAGCATTCAGATGTGGTCGTACACGTGTGTTTTTTGTCATTCATGTTTCATTTGTGGTTAACTGTAATCAATATCTACTGCAGATGGTTTTTGGGGTTTTTTTGGGGGGAGGGGTTGTTTTTTTTGTTCATTTCATTCATTCATTTCATTTGTTTGTTTATTTCAGGCATTTACAGAATACATGCAAATTCAAAATTCCAAAAATATCATTAATCTATGCTCAAAAAGAAGTGGGAAGAAGAAAAAACTGATTTAATCCCACCCCCATTCTCATCATCAATAACTGAACATAAGAACATTTTAAATACTCACTCCTGTCCTTTGACTTCAGGCCAGAACAATGAACAAAACTGTTGGTTTTTTCTTCCATGTGCGCCGTATGGGGATGTTTGATTGGACATGTTAATGTACAGAAAATGTCTTCTATATGTGTGAGAGCAAAACTAATTGTTAAACTATTATTATTATTATTATTATTGTTGTTGTTGCTGTTATTATTATTATTATTATTATTATTATTATTATTATTCATACAAAATAATATTTGCTATATAATGATCATAAGGAATAGAAAATGGGGGTAGGAGTACATAAGATTTAACTTCTTCCTACTCCTGTTCGAGCATGTCTCATTTATTTTCATTTGTTTTATTTGTATAATAATAATAATAATAATAATAATAATAATAATAATAATAATAATAATAATTATTATTATTATTATTATTATTATTATTATTATTAATTTATTATTTATTTATTTATTTACTATTACTATTATTTATTTATTCATTTTGTTTGTTTGCTCATCAATCACTTATGTACCAGTACTTATATTTTGTTGGTTGATTTTTGTTTTGATTTCATTGTTGACATGTTCCAAATAAAGCTTTCATTCATTCATTCATTCATTCATTCAACTCAATACAAATTAAGTTAAAAAAAAGAAACCCATCCAACTCTACTGCACTAGAACAGACAAGACTGTGATCCACAATAACCACAGAAAACACACCTTGTGTTGTTGTGGTAACATACTAAAAGGGTTGAAAGGAAGTGCAATTGTGTCTCCAGTACTCTTTTAATGCAGGCAAAAGGAACAGAGAGAATCTGTTAGTGCAAAAAACATCACAAAACCTCCAAAAGAACAAGCCTTTAAAAAGCCATTTAGTCATTTGTTAGCTGTGCATCCACACAGCCCGGCACATTTCATATATTAATTGCAGGGGAATGTGTTATTGCCTTTGACATCAGTCCTCTTCGTATTTATGAGGAGGAGGGGGAAACAGTGCAGCACGCTGCCTGACAGTTTGTTTGTTTCTGCAGCTTTGATTTCTGAATCACTCTGAGCCCAAGAGGCTGGAGGAGAACAGTATTAACAGGCAAACGATGACTTCTCCGTTATTAATTCCTCATGATTATTATGTCGTCTAATGAGAGAGTACAGATGGCTAAAAGACGGAGCGCTCCGGGGCACCGCTCCCTCCAAAATGACTTCTTTATGTCAGAGCCAGTGTGTGTGCAGCCACTGTCGGCCACTGAGCCGTTAAACTGCTGCTTCCTTCTGCACAGAGGGTCAGGACGCACACAAACACACACAAACGCACACAAACACACACATACACACACAAACGCACACAAACACACACAAACACACACAAACACACATACACACACAAACACACACATACACACACATACACACAGACTCCACATCCCCAAGGACTACACCGACACTCCAGACAGCATCATCACAGCCTCACATCCACAGCCCATACAAAGGATGAGTCTGCGGCTGGACAAAGACACGGCAAACAGGATGTTCAAACACCCAATATTAACACAACGTTCCACAATTCAGCCAAAATCCACCTCCTTTGTTTTACAGGACTACGAAACGGAAGACATTTCTGTTTAGACAGGTTTTTATGGCCCATCATGATGCTCTGTTTTATATTTACTAAATATAAAACAAAGCATAATAAGAGAAAATGTTAAAACTAAATATGACACTTCTCCATAACTTGAAGTAGTGTCAGTATATCGGTATATGTTGATATAAGAATCGGAAATTAAGTGTTTGGACAATATCGGCATATCGGCTAAACGTCAATATCGAACATCCCTAATATTTAGTTTTTGGGTTTTTTTTTTTTTTTTTTTTTTTTTATTGTTGACTTTCTTTTTCTCTGTAGCACTTTGAGATTCTGTTGAATGAAAAGTGCTTTATAAATGTAATTTATTATATTTATTATTATTATTATTATGGTGCCTTTTAGTAAGAATTTTTAATAACATAAATAGCAGATAGAAAGAACAACAAAAAAGGAAAGGAAAGGAAAGGAAAGGAAAGGAAAGGAAAGGAAAGGAAAGGAAAGGAAAGGAAAGGAAGAATGCATTATTCTGATTTAGCAGCACATAGATCTGACTGTCATCAGCATAAAAATGGAAGGGGATGCCATGTTTGGATGTTCAAAACACCAAATGTTACCACATTTCATAATTCAGTTAAAAATGGACTTCCTTTGTTTCATAGTACCACTAAACTGAAGACATTTCTGTTTAGACGGGTTTTTTACAGCCCAACATGATGTTTTGTTTTATATTTACTAAATATAAAACAAAACATCTTGAGACAAAATGTTCAAAATAAATACGGCATTTTTCCAGAACTTGAAGTAGTGTTCTTATTTTGTACAGACAATGTTAATCTGTGGTAATGTGTTCATTTCATAACAGGAGATATGTGATGTAACCTAAAATTAGTTTGGGGGAAAAGCATCTGTATATATCGGTATCGGTTGTCAGAATTGGAAATTAAGTGTTTGGACAATATCGGCATATCGGCAAAAAGTTAATATAATATTTAATATAATATATATCAGTGGAACTCCAGTCATTTCAGCCGTTTCCACATGGTGTTTGTTCCATCCAGATAATATCATATGGTTCCACTGCTGCTGCTGCTGCTGCCAGGCGGCTGCATGAACCTCCGCTTCCCACAATGCACGTTGTGACAAAATTCCGATGCCTGAGTGACCTACCAGCTGTGTTTGTAATCACATGGTTTGTTTCTGGTGGATGACACTTTGAAACTGTTCACCGTGAGGGAAGAGTTTCAGGTGAGTACAGTACTTTCTGGTCGATAAGCTGCTACTTTTTTCCACACACTGTGAACCCGCAGCTCTAAAATGATGCGGCTAATTTATGTTTTCTGGGCTAACGATTGATCCGGCTGACGGAGAAGGAAATAGAGCCGCTGCACGTAAGCGTGGCATCAATGAAGCGATGGTGAGACGTTGGAGACGGGGTGGGTGTGGCTTATAGTCCAGAAAGTACGATAATCACAGAAAGACTTTCAGATTGGTGATACTTAGGCTACGACTGAGGTTTTACAGATTTGTTGAAAACTTGGTGACGAAAGTCTCCCACAGCTGTAAGAAACCACATGTCGTCACCTTCCTTCTACGTCTGTCACATTCAGACTTTACAGTATTCATCGGCTGTACTCATGCCGCAGTGAATCCACGGAGCTCAGACTGTTGTGTGCAGTGTACACATCCACAAACTCACGACGCACATTAACGTAGGTCTGCAGAAAAGAAAAACTCTACCCAAATAAAGGGTAATACAAGTAAAAATATATTCTATTGAACGGATCGAATTTTATCGATACAAACATTCAGTAACCGATGCATCGTGTTATCATTCCAAACTTATTCACTCACAGCTTCTGTACCGCTGCACTCACATTGTGTACGTGCGTGTCGGCGTATCGATACGTATCAGGTAATCTTCCCATCGCTAGTAAAAACATCCTAAAGCAGATATAATACATATTACACAGGATTCACAAGATAAATGATTCCATGAGTGCAGCTGCACTGCCATTTTTATGGTTCACAATGTTTACAATTTGGATAAAACGCCTTTTTTCCATTTAAAGTGTGCTGTGTACGTTTACATTAATCTGAACTTGATGCTGTTAAAGCCATTGTCATTAACCTTAACTAATGATGCATTTATGAGCTAATTACGTTGATGATATAACTTTTTTACAGCTTCAGAAAAGTTTTGTCTGCAGGAGCTAAATTTGCTAAATCATATATAATAGTTGCCAACACCGCAAAGCCTAAAAATGTGTAATGTATGCCAAAACACAACTAAAACAGACCATTTTCATAAACCTGTCTGCAGCTTCTTTGAATATAAAATGAATAAAATACAAGTGATATATCTATAAAAAGATATTTTCTAAATGTGACACAAATATTCAGGATTGGGCGTCTATAAAGCACTGAAGAATATCTGTCTGTCAGCGCTGTCAGAAACTACAAATACACTTTATTCTATATTCATTTCCAAAGCCTACGTATGGAGAAGAAGACGATGGCAGTCTGAAGGAAATGATGAGAGGGAGACACCAGGGGAAAGAAAAGGGTTTTGTCCAAATGCAGAAAAAGATGGAAAAAAATTTTGACTTGGTTCTTAAAACCCATAACACCTCATTACAGCTTGTCTGCTTTTTCATCCTGGCCCAGGCCTTTTGATCACAGTTCTGAGGAACACATTAACAATCCAAGCCTGTCTCTCAGATATGGTTTATTCACGGAGGTGTTTTCACGGGAAATTTGACTTCGTAGATAAATCCGAGTCGAGTAACTTTACCCGGTGTTTTCTCTGCAGGATTCAGGCCTACGTTCCATTTATAGCTGACATAATATAAGACGTGTTTAACCTTCTGTTTTAATCTACTGAGCATAAAAGATTCACCAGGACTGCCTCAGTGTGTGGTGTTTTCATCCAGCCAAAGTCCAGATTTAGTTGTTCTTATTTATATTTGATGTTTCTGTTGCTTGTACTGAGCGGCACATACGACTGCACATCACTGCTGTAACAGTCACTCATACAGCTGCAGTATCTCTAGTTTTGGTCTTACACATGGGATGAATTTTTTAATTACTGAGACATGATTAATCATTATAACAGCATAACTAATTGTCTTCATGTTTTCTTTGCAATAAAAGTGTCAGAAAATGTCTTTTTGCCCATTTTTTTGCAGCATTGTTTTCAGGAAGAACTTAATTTTCAATATATGGCCATTAATTATCAATATTAATTATCAATAATAAAAGTGGGTTTGGCAAAATATGACCCCTTTAAGGTTACAGTTCAAATTGTGAACAAGTGTATTCTTTCATTTGTAGTGTAGGTGGTTTTTCTCCACTCTGTAAAGTCTGACACACTGTAATTTTACTTCTTATGTAAACATGTATATTGTCCGTAAAGTTTCAGTTCTTTATTTCTTCTTTCTTATTTCAGTGCATTTACACTTTGTTTTGTTGCTGCCTTAAATGGGAATTTTTCTGTTATGGGTTTGATAAAGTTTCATCATATCTTTTTGTCTCATATGGCATTGTCTCATGTCACATCATATTATACTCTATTGCTTTAGAAGTTATGAAAATAAAAGGGATTCCAGTTTTCTAATCAATTCTGGATAAAAAATGTATACTTCTTCCTACAAGTTTATACTTCTTCCTACTACTTTCGACCGTGCACATTCAGACACGTACTCGAAGATAGATTCTGTACATAGAAAACTTATTTCACTTTTGTCTTATTTTGTTTTGTTTAGTTTTATTTTGTTTCTTTGCGTGTTCAAGAGAGGGCTGCACACTTCTGGCCAAAAATAAAATCACGATTTTTTCTTCTAAAAACTCAGTTTCGATTTTTGGGTAAAACTACAAAAGACAACAGAGATCCATAAGTCGTTTTCATGAGCAGCGCACAATGCAAGGCACTGCTACGTACCTCCAATCTGTGATGGGATCACGGAATCCCCAAAAATTCTGTGATGGGCCCACAGAAGTTATAAAAAATATAAAGGCAAGGCCAGGCAGGTTTATTTCTATAGCACTTTTCATGTACAAGACAATTCAAAGTGCTTTCCAAAAAATATTAAAAACATTACAGCAGAAG
Source organism: Sphaeramia orbicularis (assembly GCF_902148855.1). Taxonomy (NCBI): domain Eukaryota; kingdom Metazoa; phylum Chordata; class Actinopteri; order Kurtiformes; family Apogonidae; genus Sphaeramia; species Sphaeramia orbicularis. The sequence goes on from NC_043972.1 coordinate 1,072,875, forward strand.
CAATGAAAGTATAAGCATGAGAAAAACAAACAAATCAGATAAACAGATAAAACAGATGAAAACTTTTATCTTAAAAGGAACAGTGCAGATCTGAACTGATGAATCTAAACTCTGTTCAAATGCAGCTGAGAACAGGCGGGTTTAACCTGGGTTTAAATAAACCGACTGTTTCAGCTGATCTGAGGTCTGTTCCAGACATGTGGAGCATAGAAGCTGAACGCAGCTTCTGCAGGTCTGGGTCTGACCCTGGAACTGACAACAGACCGGATCCAGATGACCTGAGGGGTCTGGGGGGTTCATACTGGGTCAGGAGGACCGGATCCAGATGACCTAAGGGGTCTGGGGGGTTCATACTGGGTCAGGAGGACCGGATCCAGATGACCTGAGGGGTCTGGGGGGTTCATACTGGGTCAGGAGGACCGGATCCAGATGACCTGAGGGGTCTGGGGGGTTCAGATTGGGTCAGGAGGACCGGATCCAGATGACCTGAGGGGTCTGGGGGGTTCAGATTGGGTCAGGAGGACCGGATCCAGATGACCTGAGGGGTCTGGGGGGTTCAGATTGGGTCAGGAGGACCGGATCCAGATGACCTGAGGGGTCTGGGGGGTTCAGATTGGGTCAGGAGGACTGGATCCAGATGACCTGAGGGGTCTGGGGGGTTCAGATTGGGTCAGGAGGACTGGATCCAGATGACCTGAGGGGTCTGGGGGGTTCATACTGGGTCAGGAGGTCACTGATGTATTTAGGTCCTACAGCATTCAGAGCTTTGTGGACCAGCAGGACCTAAAGGAAGGTCGGCACAACCTGTGAGCTCCTTTATTCAAGCATGTGAGGTCTGGGGCTGAGGCCGTTCATCAGACTGAGGACAGAGTCACACAGGGGTTTCAGATGGACTGCCTAAACACAGTAACATGTGACATGCAACATACATCATCTTAGAAAAGCAAAAAATATATATTTTTTTAACTTTTCAAACATATAATCAATCATAAATAGTCCACAGTCAAATGTTTCAAATGTCCACAAACACCAGTAATGTTAGTGACCCAGCTGCTCTACACTCGCACAAACAGAAACATATGAATGGGGTTTCTTTACATTCATACAGGTCCATGTAACTATACTGCCCACCTGAATGTGGAGACAGACAGAAGTCCACGTCGTTTTCGTGAGCAGCCCACTGCTCCCTACCTCCAATCTGTGATGGGATCACGGAATCTCCAAAAATTCCGTGATCGACCCTCAGAAGTTACACCAGTGTACGTCAGTGACAGGCGTCAGTCGGGTGTGTGTGTGTGGACCACGGAGTATGAGTGACCCCCATGTGGTTCTATTTAAACTGGGTGGACCACAGCTTACACTGGTATCACTCCTGTGGGCCCATCACAGATTTAAGGTCCACGGTCAGTGCACGGACTTCTGTGAAAGACCACTCTCATATGCTGCGTTTCCACTGCGGGGTACCAGCTCAACTCGACTTGACTCAGCCTTTTTGTGTTTCCATTACGAAAAAGGACCTGGAATCTGGTACCTGGTACTAGTTTTTTGGACTCTGGTACCTGGTACTAGTTTTTTGGACTCTGGTACCTGGTACTAGTTTTTTTGGAATCTGGTACCTGGTACTAGTTTTTTGGACTCTGGTACCTGGTACTAGTTTTTTGGACTCTGGCACCTGGTACTAGTTTTTTGGAATCTGGTACCTGGTACTAGTTTTTTGGACTCTGGCACCTGGTACTAGTTTTTTGGAATCTGGTACCTGGTACTAGTTTTTTGGACTCTGGTACCTGGTACTAGTTTTTTGGACTCTGGTACCTGGTACTAGTTTTTTGGACTCTGGTACCTGGTACTAGTTTTTTTGGAATCTGGTACTAGTTTTTTGGACTCTGGTACCTGGTACTAGTTTTTTGGACTCTGGCACCTGGTACTAGTTTTTTGGAATCTGGTACCTGGTACTAGTTTTTTTGGAATCTGGTACCTGGTACTAGTTTTTTGGTACCTCCTCCGCTGAGGTTCCAGGACTGGGGACCAGATCCTAAAGGTGACACTGTGTAAACACTGCAGACCTCTGATTGGTCAGAGTGGTGTGTGTGCCCCGCCCTTTTCCAGTAAATCTGTCAGTAGGTGAATCCACATGATGACAGTCTGTAAAACTACACCATGGTTTGTCCAGGAGGTTCAGACGCAAACATTCAGCAGGAGTTTGACCAGACAACAGGCAACCAGTGAGTTTATCAGCAACTGTGAGCAGAGCACACAGAAGGAACGCACCGCATCGCTATGACGACCAGGGACTGGAAAGAGGGAGGATCTGGAATGGAAAGGGTCTGGAATAGGACCTGGTACCAGAGTGGAAAGGGTCTGGAATAGGACCTGGTACCAGAGTGGAAAGGGTCTGGAATAGGACCTGGTACCAGAGTGGGAAGGGTCTGGAATAGGACCTGGTACCAGAGTGGAACCGGTCTGGAATAGGACCTGGTACCAGAGTGGAAAGGGTCTGGAATAGGACCTGGTACCAGAGTGGAAAGGGTCTGGAATAGGACCTGGTACCAGAGTGGAAAGGGTCTGGAATAGGACCTGGTACCAGAGTGGAAAGGGTCTGGAATAGGACCTGGTACCAGAGTGGAACCGGTCTGGAATAGGACCTGGTACCAGAGTGGAGTCGAGTCAAGTCGAGTTGAGTCGAGTGGAGCCGGTTCCACAAAGTGGAAACGCGGCATTAGACAGGAGGAGGAGGAGCCTACAGTCGCCCACAGGTGCACAGCCCGGAGGCACGAGACAGATTAAATCAATTTGACGATTTAATTAAAAAATCTGATTTCGATTTAAAATTGAGTAATCGTACAGCCCTAGTTTGAAATGAAGAAATAAATAAATAAATGAATGAATAAAGTTTAGCGCTGCAACCGAATAATCGACTCAAAGTGATCCAAAAAAATCCTTCAACCTGAATCCTCCTGAATCACAGCTGTGTTTCCTTCATTTCTCTGCTGTTAAACATTGGTTCCACTGTTGTGTTTCACACGGACGCTTATTGTGACGCACAAAGAAGCTTCAATTCAGGAAAACTGACAGAATATTTCCCTTCAATCAATTCGAGTCAATTAATCAAATTGTGAATTTTTGCATTGGCTTCAAGCACCTAATGGATTAATGGGTGCAGCTCTAATAAAGTTAACCATGTGTTTGCTGGTAAAAGCCATAAGTCATGGAGCTCAGCCTTTACATTGACTAATAAATATGAGCTTATAAGTGTCCTTTTTACAGCCCACACCCACAGCAGTTACCGTCCCTCTGGGTTAGCGGTAACTGTAATCACACATTTCCATCCCTAAGCAACCGGACGTCCATCCAATAACCAATGAACAGCTGGACTGGAGCAGTTGGAGGTTAACTGCTTTGCTCAAGGGAATCTCAGCAGCGGTCACGTTGTTAATTCACTTCAGTTTTTCAGTTTCAGAGCTGCAGCCTGTCATGGAGCTGTGTGCTAATGGGGTCACAGCAGACAGGATGGAGTTCAATTTAAAAGTGGATTCAGAATTTTTTTTTTTTTTCTGTATTTAACCGACAAGGGATTCCTGTGCGATTCTAAAAACACAACATGTTCCGCTGGCATCCACATGACAGGTCTGAAAGTGCCAGGTTTAACAGGACTACAAAGGTTGGCCAACCCTGCAGTGGGCCCCTTAAAAAGATCTGAAGCCTTTAAAAGGAAAACCTCCACAGAGCATTACACTGCACAGTGTCGTCCTTTGACTTGTGGAGCAGCCCCGCCCACTGGGACCGGCACAGGTGTCACACATGTGGGGGCCGGGGGCCAAAACCAGCCCAACAAAGGTTCCACTGCGGCCCTGCAGGATCAAAGTGCATAACTGAACCTGAACGGTCCAGGTTGAACAAATCCTTTTGGTTCAGGTTCCACATACAGACCAATGTGATCGACAGTCAAAAGAACAACACAATAAACCAGTGGATTCCAACCTTTTTTACTCCTGACCCCAGTTGAACATCACAAGTTTCTGGTGACCCCAGACATTCAAAACGGAGCCTTTTTTTTTGGCTTAAAATTTATTTGTTTGTGATCATGTAATAGTTTGTTATACTAATAAATGTTAATTTCCAAGGATATTTAGTCTATATAATGTCTGTTATTGTGGACATTTAGTCTGTATAATGTCTATTATTGTGGACATTTAGTCTGTATAATGTCTATTATTGTGGACATTTAGTCTGTATAATGTCTATTATTGTGGACATTTAGTCTATATAATGTCTATTATTGTGGACATTTAGTCTGTATAATGTCTATTATTGTGGACATTTAGTCTGTATAATGTCTATTATTGTGGACATTTAGTCTGTATAATGTCTATTATTGTGGACATTTAGTCTGTATAATGTCTATTATTGTGGACATTTAGTCTATATAATGTCTCTTATTGTGGACATTTAGTCTGTATAATGTGTATTATTGTGGACATTTAGTCTGTATAATGTGTATTATTGTGGACAGAGGCAGTAAATCCAGGTGTAGATTACTGCACAAAGGCTCAGGATCTGTCCAGTCAGTCCAGCTGGGATTTACAAGGAGGACAATTAATACTGAACAAACAAGAACTGAAACTATGAATTATGAAAGAGCTGCAGCATCTGAAACTGACCACAGTGAACATGTGACACAAACTGAACCACAGTGCTGCAGTTTCAGCTTCAGTTTGTCATGTCTTTTATGGACTGTGATCGTCTCTGTCAACTCACCATAGATTTTTTATTCGTTTTTTTTTTTGTTTTTTTATCAATTACTACTAATTTCAGGCGACCCCATTTGAATTCCAGGCGACCCCCCATGGGGTCCCGACCCCAAGGTTGAAAAACACTGGAATAACCCATAAATAATGACAACCACAAATTTTCTTTGTGAAAAATTATGTGGAAAAATTTAAGTGAAAAAAAATCCCATTACACTGTGAAAATATTTACATTTACAAAACTATTCTTTCACAATAAAATGCAAATAACTACAGAAATAAAACCAAAGATGAACAACCTGAAATGTGCAGTTTGAACAATATTCTGCCTGTTCCTAAATGTTTGGTGCATTTATGGATCCACTGGGATCTGCAGTTGTGTTCAGAATAACAGATGGAATATTGGAGAAACTGTTCACATTTTAGTTCAAACTCCAACATTTGAACAATATTCTGTCTGTTCCCAAATGTTTATGGAACACTGTGTGGAAATGTACATGTAGGAATGAGAAGTCCAGGCAGAAGAGTGTTCAAATTGCACTAATTTTTCAAAGGAAATTTCTGTTTTTTCAGGTTATTCACATCTTTTTTATCAAATGTAAATATTTTCCTAAATTATTGGGGGGTTTTTTGTACTAAAACAAAATGAAAAACTTGGATTTGTCATTATTTATCGGTTATTCAGTCATTATTTTACTGGTTCTGGCCCACTGCAGATCAAACTGGGACTAAATATGGAACTGAACCAGAATGAGTTTGACAGGCCTGATCTGAAACAATAAAGCCGGGTCTTGAATGTGCTTTGTTAAAGCATCCGTAGAGCAAAGAGACAGAGAGAGAGAGAGAGAGAGACAGAGAGAGAGAGACTGAGAGAGAGAGAGAGAGAGAGAGACAGAGAGAGAGAGAGACTGAGAGAGAGAGAGAGAGAGACAGAGAGAGAGAGAGACTGAGAGAGAGAGAGAGAGACAGAGAGAGAGAGAGACTGAGAGAGAGAGAGCTGGATCGATGCTTAGATGTGTTGATTTAGATGGGAGGAAAGACGGCCAATAGGAGATGAGAGCCAACACAGCAGAAAAGTCAATGCCAATCTTTTTTCTCACGCGACATCGACCCAAACTCACTTGTGTTCATTGCTCATCTTTTCTTATAGGCTGCATCCCGACTAATCACAAAGCGCTTCAAAGGCCAACGAACCCTGAGAAAAACCTCAGGAGGCAGCGTCTGTTTGAGTGTGAAAGATGAAGTGAGATATGATGGGTGTTCCTTGACAACCGCTGATGATATGAGGCTGCGCTACTTCACCAGATCTATATTTAAAAAGGTGAAGGTGAGGAGAGATGCTGATGATGAGGTATTAATCACAACCGCAACGGTGATATCAGCCAGTTTAAGGGTTATTTAGTTTGATCTAATGTCAGAAATGGCAAAAAAATAAACACAGTCTTTATTGTCTGATGATATTTTAGCTTCAGTGACACTCAAACAACATTACTGAAGAGGAAATGTCTGTAAATAAGATGTATTTTTTAGATGTTCTGTTTGTTAAAGATATTTATGTGTTGGACTGATGTGCACAGTGTTATGTTGGTGCTTTCTAATGGGTGTGGATTCAGTACACTGTAAAAATCTAAATCTGACCAAGTGTAGTTTTCTCCTTTCTAGTCCAAATATCTCATCACACTTAAAATCAGACAGAATCACCTCAAGAGGAACTTTCAGTGAGATAGAAGAACTGATTTATAGACGATAGATCTTGAAAATATTATTTCAATAAATCTTACCGAGATAATTTTCACTTGTTCCCCTTGAATAAAGCAAAAAAATCTTGAATTAAGCAAAAAAAATCTGCCAATGGAACAAGCAAAAATTATCTTGGTAGGATTTCTTGAAATAACATTTTCAACATCTATTGTCTATAAATCAGTTCTTCTATCTCACTTCAGACTGATCTCATGAAACTGCGTTGTATGTGACACCAGTTTATTGCATTTGGTGTGCTATACACACACTTTTTCATCCTGTCGTGTGTTATTTAACACCATCTGATGGCATGTCAATGTGCTAACCCTAACCCTTACTGCTGATCGCACTTATGGCGTGCTATTTTACGCAGCATAAATATACACGCTGAAAGCTCATAATGCGTACAGATAACGACCCAGTTAAAAGTGTCGTGTTATCTGTACACAATTCATGATATCATGTTGCTCACTTACAAGTTCCTCTTCAGGTGATTCTGTCTTATTTTAAGCAGGAGGAGATATGTGGACTAGAAATGAGAAAAATACACTTGGTAAGATTTTGACGACTAGCGCACTGACCCGTGGGGATCCACAGGTTCTAGATGGGATTATTTTTCTGCTGTTGTGTATTCAAGCATGTTGTACCGCATCTGTCCAGCAGTCACCGCCAAAACATTCTGGCCATAGCAACGTGTCTGTAAGGCTATTGTGTTCCAAAATTACTAATATCTCCCAAAAATATTGGTCCTATCAACTTGCCTTTTTCACTAGTCTGTTCCTTGACCAAAAATACATAAATATACCAAACTACAGCAGTCAGCTGTGTACGGATTTAGTGTGACAACACACACACACACATACACACAGATGTCACATGACTTTTATATTATAGATGATCAACACTAGTTACACATTTGACTAATTATGCACAAAGATTCACAAAGCAATGTCATTTCTTTTGTCTGTGGGATTTTTAAAACCTGTAAGTGTCAGATTTAAGGATTAATTAACAGTTTTAAGGATAATTAAGGCCTTAATTTAGGACTGTCAGATTTCAGCCTGCACATGGACTCTATGGGTTTGTTTAGGGTTAGGCAACAGTTGTGTTTAGGTTTCAGAATCACTAAATACATTAGGAGTCATTTTTAGTCACATCTTTGCACACTTGTTCTATATTAAACCCAAAACTGGCATCTTTCCCTAAATCTACCCATAAAAACCATTAAATACTTCCTTTACTCAACATTAGAACCTTGGTACACACATATGTAGTATTATTGACAGTATTTGTATTTTCATCCCATAAATGTTGAGATTATGTATAGTTTGCATTTTATTCATGATGCCAAAATGAAATGCATAGAAATGCATGAAATGCTATTTTTCACATATTAGATAGAGTTGTCCAAAAATGGCAGAATAAAAAAAAGCCTAAAACACACCTAGCAAATATACTCCTGTCAAATCTCTTAAAGACCTAGAACTATTTTTTCTCTACATTTAACTTTTCCTTAGTGATTTATCACCATTTATTATAACATTAGCCTATGCAGTTTGCATTTTTCAGTAAAAATCAGGTATTTCCAGTTATCTATTTAATCATGCAGTCATCCAATCACGCAGATGTTCATAAAATCAGAGTAAATTCAAAGGTTATTATATCAAAACAGACAAAACTGAAGAAAAAGTAACTTTCACCTAAATCTATCATTAAATCAACATAAGAACAACTGTCTCCACCCACTGTTATTTCTTAAACTCCATGGGTTTTACTGGTGAATCAGTGAATGTCCTCATGGGTCATATCTGATGACCATGAAAAGACGACAAACTGTATTTTACCTCAATTATTTACATTTATTGACATGATTAATGGTTCACCAGTCATTAAACATTTTTCATCAGTAGATGCTTTTGCCGACTGTTTAGATCTTAAACAGTTAAATCCTTTATTAAATATAAGTGAGTTTTAACGTAATATTGAACTCTACATGGAGGTTCAGAACCAAACGGAGCTTCCATTTGTGTTGTCATTATTGATATTCACTATATGGACTTAAATGAATGATAGATAACAGTGTGTGGGAGAAGTTCCTGTTGCTGCCTTCATAGATTCAATCTGCCACAGTTTAAACCCACAAAGACCCAGCGCTGGCACTTCCCAAATGACATTTTCACGATATCCAACCCTTCCTAAGTGACTTATCTCCATTTATTCAAATATTATCCTCTGTATTTTGTATTTTATCAGAATAAATCATATATTTTCCTATATTTAATTCACTGATCATGAAAATGTTCATAAAAGCTCAGATTAAAGTTGAGGCTTATTATATTAAAAACAGAGGAAACAGAAGAAAAAGTGACTTTTTCAGTCAAATCTCTCATTAACCGAACATAAACCCACTGTCACTGATCCAACTCCATGGGTTTGACTGGTGAATCAGTGTTGTAGAAGATGACGGTGTTTCCACGGTAACTACGGAGCCTCTGAACGTCCAAATATGGTCATATCTGATGACCATGAAAAGATGCAGAACTGTATTTGACACCAATTATTTCCATGTACTGACAGGATTAGTGGATCAACACATATTAAACAGTTTAGATCAGTAGATGATTTTGGTTAGTGATGGATGTTTGGGTTTTTATGGGTTAATATAATATTCTAACACATACTTATGGAGGTTTGTACGTTTTAACATGGATTTCTCCAAGCAAATATAAATAGATAGATTTACTTCATTAATCCCCAGGGGGAAATTCTAAATATGGTCACCGCTCGACAGAAACAGTCACAACCACAGCAACGTAAGCAGCTAAAAATAAGTTAGATTAAAAAGAAAAGTAAAATTCAAAAAGACAAAGTATGAGTTCCACCAAAAATAAAATCCTGATTTTTTTCCTCTAAAAACTCGATTTTCTATTTCGATTCAGGCTGGTGGTGGCGTTTTACACGGCATGTCATTTTCATGTGCAGCCCACGACATAACGCCCTGCTCCCACTCTGGTGTGTGAAGAAGTTTCAAACAAGGAGTGGTTTGGTCTTCATCAGAAACTTCCAATCTGAACCAATTCCACACAACTCACTTGTTGATATTTTCACTCACAAACTTCTCACTCTCTTTAGCAAGCGCCATTTTTGTAGAAGTGTGGAGACCAAAGACTGTGGAGACTGGTCTCACAGTTAGGAGGAGGAGCCTACGATAGTCTGGAGGAGGAGCCTACAATAGCCTGGAGGAGGAGCCTATGATAGTCTGGAGGAGGAGCCTACAATAGCCTGGAGGAGGAGCCTACGATAGTCTGGAGGAGGAGCCTACGATAGTCTGGAGGAGGAGCCTACAATAGCCTGGAGGAGGAGCCTACGATAGTCTGGAGGAGGAGCCTACGATAGTCTGGAGGAGGAGCCTACGATAGTCTGGAGGAGGAGCCTACGATAGTCTGGAGGAGGAGCCTACGATAGCCTAGAGGAGGAGCCTACGTTAGCCTGGTGGAGGAGCCTACGATAGCCTGGAGGAGGAGCCTACGATAGCCTGGAGGAGGAGCCTATGATAGTCTGGAGGAGGAGCCTACAATAGCCTGGAGGAGGAGCCTACGATAGTCTGGAGGAGGAGCCTACGATAGCCCAGAGATATGAGACAGATGAAATTGGATGTGAGGATTCCCCTTGGTTAAACATCGTCCTAAATAAAAAAATCCCATTTCAATGTAAAAATGGTTTAATGGTGCAGCCCCAGTTCTACCGAACACATAGAACACAGAACCCCCCAGGACTAGAGGTGGAAGAAAATATTGGTTCTGCAACATATCGCAATATTTCATTTCGCAATACTGTATCGATATTAAAAAGTACTAGGTGTTTATTCAAATGCAGATATTGTGGAGGTTTACTCTTGTTTTTTGTTTTTCTTTTTTGTTTCTATTTTATTTCTTCTTCTTTCACACTCTTTTATTCAGTAATGTTGGTTCCTTTGTTGGGATTGAACTCAAATCCTGTTCTGACGTTAGTTGTGAACTAACAGAATCTGAACATGTGAGCAGGATCTGAAACTGGAACGTCTGGAAAACTGAACTTCAGTTTGAACACAGTTTGAACATCTGATGATACAGCATTAGAAATAAAAATGGGTTTAGTGTTTGTGCAGATTTCTGCTGGAATTCAATTCTTCCAGGAAAAAATCTTCTAAAAAAAGAAACAAACAAAAAAATGGCCTTTTTAACAGTATCACAATATATCGTGATACATGGTATCGTGATACTCGTGTTGTGATTTGTATCGTATCACCAGACTCTGGCCGATACACAGCCCCACCCAGGACAGAAGGGTGGAGGTGCTTCACCTCCTGGACACCCCAGCACAGCTCCTCCTCTTTTCCTCCTCCTCCTCTTCTTCTCCTCCTCCTCCTCTTCTTCTCCTCCCCCTCCTCCTCCTCCTCCCTATCTGTGTAAATATGGTCAAAGTCAAATACCATCCGTGCAGTCAGACTCCTGAAGTTCCACCTCTCCGACAGTATTCCCAAACAGACTTCCTCGGACGTTCGGACTGTTGGGAACGACCTGCGTCTTGTTTCCGTGAACGCTGAGGCTGTGACTGGAGGGATTTTCTGACTTCATGCACAAATGGGAGGCATTACTGGAACCTCTCACAGTCAAATACTGAATCATTCGGACCTAAGCGGAAAACAACTGTGGATAAACGCTGAAATTAAAGCAGCATTAGGCAGGAATTGAATCTGTGTACCAAGACTTCTGCTTTTATTTCACTTCATTTTAATTTTACTTGAATGTGAAAGCGCTGTGTCTTCCACAGATGAAAATAATGGTAAATCAATTAAATGACAGTGAAAATATCTTCTATTTCACACTGGCATCAGTTTTCTGTGACGATCAACTATCAGTGCGTGGCTCTACACTGGAATATTCATCTAGAACGTGTAAAAAAAAGGATTTTAAAGGTGTTGTCTTTGTGATTTCTCTAGTTCATGTGGTTCAAAGAGCAGTGACAGTATTTTTTGACCAGATTTCTATAAATAAATGTGAAGCTATAACAGGATCAAACACATGAGAGCTGAGCCACTGTTTATATGGAAACTTCAAACTATGACACAATAGTCATAAAATTATCCCCAAAAATGATGATATTCATATTTATATATATCTTTTTTTTCTCTTTCTCTTTTCTAACCCCCCATATTTATACATATATCTAACAAAGTAAGCTAAAATAGTGTTCAGCTATTGGAAACAAAATCCTGCAGTGCAGTTTTAGAGTTTATCTGATTGGTTTTGATGTGTGGAAAAGAATAATTTGCATGTTTTATTGAACCCACAAGGACCAGTGTGACTTTTACATCAGTTCCCAAATCTTTCTCTCTATTTACCCTTTCTTAAATGATTTATCACCATTTATTATAACATTATCCTCTGAATTTTGCATTATTTCCCAAGTAAAATAGTCTATTTTCCTGTGTTTAATTGACTGATCAGTAGATGTTCATAAAAGCTCAGAGTAAATTCATAGGTTATTATTTCAAAACAGAAAAAAAATGAAGAAAAATGACTTTTTCAGTAAAATATATCTTTAACTGAACATAAAACATGCATCTCCATCCACTGTCATTGATCCAACTGCATGGGTTTGACTGGTGAATCAATGCTGTAGAAGATGACGGTGTTTCCACGGTAACAACGGAGCCTCTGAATGTCCAAATATGGTCATATCTGATGACCAGGAAAAGATGAAGAACTGTGTTTTACACCAATTATTGAATGGATTGATAGGATTAATGGATCAGCAGTTTAGATCAGTAGATGTTTTGGTCTTTATGGGTTAAGGGTGCGTTGTCAGCTTCAGATTTGAAGCATTTTATTTCAATAAATGTTCAACAAATACCTGAAACACCAGATTTGCCTCATGTTGAACACATTTACATCCATGCAGTCTGCTTGTGTGACCATAAAAAATATCATATAAATGATGATAATTTTATAATAATTTTATTAATTTTATAATAGTGAGCAAATACTGATGATTTTGGGGTAAACTAAATACAGAAGTCACATGTCACTAGGACTGTAAGAAAATATCAGTTCTGCAGTATATCGCAATATTTCATTTCACAATACTGTATCGACATTAAAAAGTACTGTATGGATATTTGTGGGTATTTATTCAAATGCAGATATTGTGGAGGTTTATTTTTGATTTTCTTTTTTGTTTCTATGTATTTCTTCTTCTTTCACACTCTTTTATTCAATAATGTTGGTTCCTTTGTTTGGATTGAACTCAAATCCTGTTCTGACGTTAGTTGTGAACTAATAGAATCTGAACATTTGAACAGGATCTGAAACTGGAATGTCTGGAAAACAGAATTTCAGTTTGAACACAGTTGGAACATTTGCTGATAGAACATTAGATCCTGTTGGGATCAAATACAAATGTGTTTAGGATTTGTGCAGATTTATGATGGAATTTAATTCTTCAAGGAAATAATCATTTAAAAAGAGAAACGAGCAAAAAATTGCCTTTTAAACAGTATTGTGATATATCGTGATATATGGTATCGTGATCCTAGTATTGTGATTTGTATGGCATCAGCAGATTCTGGCCGATGCTCTACATGTCACTGGTTGTAAAACAGTTTTTCTTTTCTACTTCTTAAATAAAAGGCACAAAGGCCGAGTATTCCACTTCTGCTGGGACCAGTTCAGCACTGAGGCTGAGGACGGAACAGTTCTACGGCAGCAGTTAGTGGAGGAACCCACAGTATTTACATGTGTTTGGACAAAGGAGGCTTTAGGACATGTGTGGGAATCTGCTCCAACACCAAGAGTTCAGTCAGTTATGCAGAAGGAGAAGTGGGTGTGGGTTCTATGGACACTCACCTTCAGTGGACACACACACACACACACACACACAAGCCCAGTGGGCAGATGTTCTACTGGTGGACACACTAATACACACATTTACACACACACACTAATACACACATTCACAGACACACTTGTACACACATTTACACACACACACTTGTACACACACACACACACACACACACACACTTGTGGACAAAGGCTGTGAACTTCATGGAAAACATGCACTTTTTTTTTTACTCACTGATGCTCCTGAAACTCTCAGACAAAGTTCTCCTCAACTTTTTCATTTTGCCCATTTTCTCCACGGGCTGGGAGGCTGGCATCAGGTCGCACATTCTTTTTTCCTTTCTGTCTTTTTCCTTCCAGACTTCTGTGCCGCTGCTCAGGCAGGGTTCGGACGGAGGAGCGGAGGAGCGGAGGCGCTCTGCCGTGCGCGGCTGCTTCAGCCCGGCCGCACACACACACACAGGACACGCAGCGGCTCTGCCTTCACTCATCCACTGGGAAAAGCCAAAGCCTTCCACAAGAATGCAACAACATATCCACCAAAAACACCAAAAAGCAGTCAAAGTCCAGCCGGAGCACACGCATCCAAAGTGGGACCCGTGCGTAACCTGACGTGTCCGGATGCGCGTGTTTGCGGTTGGATCCTAAAAAATCAGCTGGAGCTCGGACTTGTGTCTTTCTTTCCTCCGCGTCCCAGTCGCTCCCTGCTCCACCGCAGTCTACATGTCATTTTTGGGATTCTCGCTCTGGTTTCGACCCCCTAAACCCCGCCCCCACAGCTGGGATTGGAGGAGTCCCGGGGAGCACCGCGCAGCCATTGGTCCGGCCCGGTGTCCGTCACAGCTCTAGCCCCGCCCTGTAATGTGTTGCAGGAGGAGGAATCTTTTTCTTTTTTCTTTTTTTTTTTTTTTTTCCTGTGGACTCAGATTCTCGTCAGCAGCTCCTGCTTCAGACTGCTGCCCTCCAACAGCCGCTCATTGTTTGCGCACTGAGGTTCCCCCAAACATCCGCTTTATTCACATTTGACTTGGATTTATTCACAGAATTATTGATCTGACCCAATCACAGGCAGACTCAGCCTCTGGCTTCTGCTGCTGCTGCTGCTGCTGCTGTGGAAAACCCACCAAACCTCTGAGGACCTTTCCAGAAGAAACACCAGGGCTCACAGGCGTTTGTCAGGTTTTTGGTGAAATATTCAGCTTCAGAACCACATTCATTTTTCACTGGTGAAGCTCAGAGGCATTTCTAACATTATCATCACACTATTCACATTTATTTTAACATTGTTTTTCGGATTCAGAAAACTTCATTTATCCCATATTCATTTGCATCTTACCACAGACACCAGCCCACATCCAAAGTGACAAACAGAAATACATCAGTGCACAAATACAAGATTACTGAAAGCAACTACGAAGAAATGCATTTAAATCATCAACAATAAATAATCAATAAATATCAATGCAGACTATAAGACTATAAGACCCTATTGGTTCCACTAATATTAAATAAATAATAATAAAAAAAATCCTCTAAAATGACTCACATGGCTTCTGTCAGAGTTAGAGTAAAAGTGTGATCGCTGAAGGAAGATCAGATCTGAACGTCTGCTGGTTCTCCTCTGAGGAAACATGTTTGGTGTTTTGGCCAAACTCTTACATCCAGCGTCTCTTTGCTGCTATAATAAGATCATATTTGATCACTTAAATTAGATTAGATTTAGTGATTTATTCTGAACATGCAATGGAATTTAACATGTATGTGAACACGTAAAACACAAATAATGATACAAAAATCAACAATCAACACAGTTTTACAAAGAAAAACTGCAGAATACTTTCATTTACACGCTTTTACATCACTCTTTTATCAGAAGTCACAGTAGAAACCTTTTTCTTTTTTTTTGTGCCAAACTCTTACATTTAGTGTCTCTGCTGCTTTAATAAGACCATATTTGATCACTTAAATTAGATTAGATTTAGTGATTTATTCCAAACATGCAATAAAATGTAACATGTATGTGAACACGTAAAACACAAATAATAAAACAAAACTCAACTATCAAGACGATCTGAGAAAGAAAAACTGCAGAATAGTTTCATTTACAAACCCAAAAAGGAGTGGGAAGAAGAGCAGTTGATTAAATCCCACCCCTTCTCCATCAAATATGAACAATATTTATTACCTCCGCCAAGGAGGTTATGTTTTTGCCAGGGTTTGTTTGTCTGTTTTGTCTGTTTTGTCTGTTTGTCTGTTTGTTTGTTTGTTTGTTTGTTTGTCTGTCCGTTAGTGTGCAACATAACTCAAAAAGTTATGGACAGATTTGGATGAAATTTTCAGGGTTTGTTGGAAATGGGATAAGGAAGAAATGATGAAATTTTGGTGGTGATCGGGGGTGGGTGGGGGCCCACGGGGGGGGCCACTGATCAGCCTTGGCGGAGGTGTGCGCTCTCCGAGTGCTTCTAGTTTATCTCCATCTTCTGCTTTTATCATTCTTTTATCAGAAGTCACGATAGAAACCATTTTTTCTCTAAATTCTTCCATTTAGTGTCTTTTTGCTGCTATAATAATACCATATTTCATCAGTTAAGTCACAATAGAAACTTTTTCTTTTCTTTTTTTCCAAACTCTTACATCTAATGTCTTTTTGCTGCTTTAATAAGATCATATTTGATCACTTAAGTCATAATAGTAACCTTTTAATTTATTTATTTTTGCCAAACTCTTACATCTAATGTCTTTTTGCTGCTATGATACCACATTTCATCACTTACGTCACAATAGAAACCTTTTTTTTTTCTAAACTTGTGTCTCGTTTCCTCAATAAGATCATATTTGATCACTTAAGTCCCAATAGAAACCTTTTTATTTATTTATTTTTGCCACACTCATACATCTACTGTCTCTTTGTATCAATAAGATCAGATTTGATCACTTAAGTCACAATAGTAACCTTTTCTTTTTTTTTTTTTTTCCAAACTCTTACATTTAGTGTCTTTTTGCTGCTATAATAAGATCATATTTGATCACTTAAGTCACAATAGTAACCTTTTCTTTTTTCTTTTTTTTTGGCCAAACTCTTCCATCTACTGTCTCTTTGCTGCTATAATACGCTCATATTTGATCACTTAAGAGTCCCAGTAGTAGAATATATATTTTTTGGGGCTTAAATCTGTCAGATGAAGCCAAACCCTGCATCTATAATCTAAATCCTGCAGCGCTGCAGCTGATGGGCTGTCTTCTGCTTCTGTCCTGGGTCTTTTCGTGCTGTCGGACATCATGTCTGTGTGCGCTGCAGTCGCCACAGCAGTCACATGACTAATCCACATGCATCGCAGGAAGTCTACAGTGGAGTATACTCTAATGTGTCGAGTGTTGTCAGACTGTTCCAGAACAACGGGCTCTGGAAACATCTCTGGAATGCAAAGGCCTGAAACGTTTCCATGCTGCTGCCTAATGACTGTGACTGGAGCCCGGCGATAATTAAGACAAACGTAGGGTTTTATGAGTTGGAATTGGTCCTTTATTATGGCAGGTTCGTTAATGAAGTGCATTAAACACAAACTGGCCTGCACACATCTCCAGGCCATAAGTGTGGCTTACAGCCAGTGTGGAGCATATATATTTATACACTGCAAAGAAAAGAGTGTTTTGAAGAGGCTTAGATAAGCGTTCAAGCTGATGGGATGGTTGGAGTCAGTCTGCATGGAGCAGCAGCAGATGGACGCTCCTGCACAAACGCTGCCAGGTAATGGCAGCAGAAAAAGCTCCTGGGCTGCTCCAACTACCCCCTAGAGGCCACTGATGGACACTAGAGGAGTCAATGAGAAGAGCAGGATGGTCATACGTACACGCAGAGCTGAAGGACGCTTCACATGTGACTGCAAATCCTTTTATGTGCCTTCACATACGACCAGCGTTTGTAATGAGACAAAGATGAAGGAAACAAACATTTCACACAGTCCTACACAAGTCAGAGCATGATGAGGCATTCTGAGGATAAAACAGGCCGTATTTTATTATATTATGCAGATTTCCTCTCCAAAACCTCACTTCGCCTTTTCTTCTTCCATATCTTTTTTGAATTAATTAACCTTAAAAGCTCACGAAGCATGAATGTCATTTACAGAGGACTGATCTCCAGTGTCTAGACGAGCTTTTTTTTCATTCAAAACCAAAGAAATCCATCAGTTTTTATGTTTTATGCATACATGAGTGCTGGAAATGTCAAACTATATATATACAGTATATAAATATATTTATATATTTCTATCAACATTTTGATTGAAAAAGCACATCCAGTTTCCAGTTCAATGAACAGATTTACAAAACTTGTTTTAACACTTTCACAATATCAACCAAAGACAAACAGCTTGAACGGGGCTGGGGTCGCCGCCGGTTTCCTGAATTTTTAAATGAGTAAAAATAGAAGTGTACAGGTACTGAGTCAAACAGCAGTGTACAGAAAAAACTGCATCTCACAGGTTTGACATATTCCCACCATTTTGACCCCAGTCAACACTAGAAAAGCACTGGGACAGCACAGACCCCCCCCACCCCCCATCACCACTAAAATGCTGTCATTTCTTCCTTGTGTCAGTATCAACATTTCCTGAAAATTTCATCCAAATCTGTCCAGAACTTTTGTTGTTTTCTTGCACACACACACACACACACACACACACACACACACACACACACACACACACACACACACACACAGTAGATAACAGACCGTCTGCCGTTCTTTGGTGGAGGTAAAAGTGTGTCAGTCTTCTGTAATCTGAGTTAAAAGAACACTTTTCCAGGATGTAAACCCCTTAAACATGTTAACCCAGTCTTCATTTGTTGGTGGTTCAGGTTTAAACCATCTCCTCATTATGGGGTTTTTGTTTGATGCCAAAAAAAACACAGAGCAGTTTTTTGTCCTTATAGTTAAAATCATCCAGTGCAGTATTACAGAGATCGCCTGTTTTAAACAATAAAATAAAAAACTAATGAAAACACATTCTGAATATGTTTGTGAGTCTCAGACCAGTATTCTCACCGATCCCAAAGACACAGAAATGATCAAACAATATATTTGATTCAAATGTGTTATGATTTTAAAATGGAAAGATTAACAACCTCCAACATTTAAATCTTGGTTTCTGGATCTTTGACATCATTTAACACTGGAAAAAATCTGATATTCTATAAGCGGAGGTGCCAGTAAGTTTTTCAGAACCTGGAACCTGTTCTGGATCCCATAAAAAAGGCCGATCCCTCACTTATTCCACAGGAGTCTGAGTAATAAGAATATGTGACTAATATCTGTGTCCATTATTTACTTATTAATTATTATTATTATTGTCAATTATCTTTTTTTTTTTTTGGGTGCAACAGGGTGGGAATGTTCATGGGTTCAAAAACATAAAACAATGCCTGCATTGTGCTTGTCTGTCACTAGATATGCAATAAAAACACTTTGAACAACAAAAAACAGTGTTGTGATTCCAGAGGTGACCTGTTTAAAACTGTATGAGCACATGAATAGAAACGACAGTTTATGCAGTAACTGCAGCCAATGCACTGATCAACTCCTGATGACACAAAGACAAACAAATCATATTGATAACAGTTGGAGTGTAAACATTTACTTACAACATGGTTCCAAGACGTAAAAACACAGAAAAACACAAAGAAACAGAAAAAATAAGATTTTTTTTAGATCATTTTCTTTCATATCCAACCCATGATTGAGTTTTATTCCACTACCTCAGTTTTAATTATGTATTGTTGGCAAAAAAATGCTCCATTTATCTCCTGACAAAGACTCTGAGGTGAGATCAAGTGTCATTTTCCTGCAGTGAAAGCGTTTCTAAAAGCTTCTAATGTGACTGAAGGTGTTTACGCAGCGAGTGGATGCACAGACCACCGTCACCAGAACAACAGTTTCACAGCCAATGTGGAACGTTTGTCTTCGACTGAACCTGTACATTTTAGCTGCTGAGGCTTCAGTCACTGCAGGAACAAAGACGTGTGTTCAGACACCAGGAACCCAAGGCCTTCCATCCTCCATACTGTCAGGTTGGACCTGATTCAGTGAAAAACAGGAGCTTCTCTCTACAAAGTGATCGACCTCCATCAGTGCAACATGTAAATGATGAAACACACATGAAAATGTCTCTGATTAGTGAAGATTCACATCCTCTCATGGATCTGTTGATACGTCTTTGTGAAATGTACTTGTCTGGCTGCACATTCGAGCAAAAAATGGCAAATATGTCAGATTTTTCCATGAACCCTTTCATGCATAGGTCACTCCAGTGGTCAGTTCTTCTCCAGCTGTTCTCTTGTGTATTAATGGGTTTAGTTGTTTTAGTTCCACATCAGCCGACACAGTGGACACTTACGCATCATCTCATGTCCTGACATTCAGACCAGTACTGGAACTGTGCTGTTCTTGATAAACCTGATCTGCACTGACATGTTTGAGTGGAAATCAGTTGTTATTTGTTAAACAAGAAGGTTTATTTGCACATTATCTCGATGAAGTGAGGAATTACTAGCATTAGAATATGTTCAAATGTGAGAAGACATCAGATTAGCAGCATTAAACATGTTTTTATTTCATTGTTTTCATCTCACTTTCTGATATTGGGTTTTAAACACGTTTCTTTACTTCAAAAATTAAATGCATGGATATTTTTGTAACTCCACAGGAAAAAAAAAATGGATTGCATTGTTTTTTTTCATGCCTAAGGAGGAATAAAAACACTGAAAAAAAAGTCTTGACTGAAGTTCTCACAATTAATACATGAAAGGGTTAAATAATTTCTGCACAGATTAATATGTTTCATCCACAACAAGTTGTTTAACCCTTTAAGTGACGCAGTGAGCGTTTTATTTCTTCACCCATGAAGACCCAGTGTTACTGTTGTGGCAGGTCCCTCTATTTAACCTGTATACAGTCATTTCCCACTATTTACTATAATTAGGGCTGTCAAAATAAACGCATTAACGCCGATTAATCCATCATCATGATTAATCTGATTAAAAATTTTAATGTAATTAACCCATCTGCAGCCCAGAAGGACTGTGACTCATTTCAGATCAGTAGCTGTTCGGGTCTGTGTGGGTCCGACAACATAAGAGACATCTGAGTCTGGACCGAGGTTCTTATCGTTAACGAAAACGAACCAAATGACCAAAACTAGAACAGAAAAAACATTTTCACCAACTGAAATAAATAAAAACTAGAATTATAAAAACATTTTCATTAACTGAAATAAATAAAAACTAGAATTAAAAGAAAAAACCATAACTAACTGAAACTGTATTGTGTGTTTACTAAACTAACTAAAACAGATACAAATTCTGGATCCAATTCCCTTGGTTTTGGTCTTTGTCAATGTCAGATTGATGTTAAGTGGATTTCTTTGTCTCTCTCAGTTTTCTGTGCTGTCTCCATACGACACTTTTTGCTCCGTCACTTGTGTTCACTTGTGGTTTCCAGTCGTCTTCTGGTCCCCACTCTACCTGGAAACATGGAGACTAAAGCAGCAGAGTCCTGTCTGGGATTGATTTGAATAGGAGCACAGAGAAGAAGAGAAAAGAGACCACTGAACTACAACTGAACTACAACTGAACTACAACTGAACTACAACTAAACTACAACTGAACTACAACTGAACTACAACTGAACTACAACTAAACTACAACTGAACTACAACTGAACTACAACTGAACTACAACTAAACTACAACTGAACTACAACTGAACTACAACTGAAACTACAACTGAACTACAACTAAACTACAACTGAACTACAACTGAACTACAACTGAACTACAACTGAACTACAACTGAACTACAACTGAAACTACAACTGAACTACAACTAAACTACAACTGAACTACAACTGAACTACAACTGAACTACAACTGAACTACAACTAAACTACAACTGAACTACAACTAAACTAAACTACAACTGAACTACAACTGAACTACAACTAAACTACAACTGAACTACAACTAACTACAACTGAACTACAACTGAACTACAACTGAACTACAACTAAACTACAACTGAACTACAACTAAACTACAACTGAACTACAACTGAACTACAACTAAACTACAACTGAACACTTAAAACTGACTACAACTGAACTACACTACAACTGAACTACAACTGAACTACAACTAAACTACAACTGAACTACAACTGAACCTACAACTGAACTACAACTAAACTACAACTGAACTACAACTAAACTACAACTGAACTACAACTGAACTACAACTGAACTACAACTGAACTACAACTAAACTACAACTGAACTACAACTGAACTACAACTGAACTGAACTACAACTAAACTACAACTGAACTACAACTGAACTACAGCTGAACTACAACTGAACTACAACTGAACTAAAACTAAACTACAACTGAACTACAACTGAACTACAACTAAACTACAACTAAACTACAACTGAACTACAACTGAACTAAAACTAAACTACAACTGAACTACAACTGAACTACAACTGAACTACAACTGAACTACAACTAAACTACAACTGAACTAAAACTAAACTACAACTGAACTACAACTGAACTACAACTAAACTACAACTGAACTACAACTAAACTACAACTGAACTAAAACTAAACTACAACTAAACTACAACTGAACTACAACTGAACTACAACTAAACTACAACTGAACTACAACTGAACTACAACTGAACTAAAACTAAACTACAACTGAACTACAACTGAACTACAACTGAACTACAACTAAACTACAACTGAACTAAAACTAAACTACAACTGAACTACAACTGAACTAAAACTAAACTACAACTGAACTACAACTGAACTACAACTAAACTACAACTGAACTACAACTGAACTACAACTAAACTACAACTGAACTACAACTAAACTACAACTAAACTACAACTGAACTACAACTAAACTAAAACTAAACTAAAACTAAACTAAAACTAACACTAAACTAAAACTAAACTACAACTAAACTAAGACTAACACTAAACTAAAACTAGAAGCACTCGGAGAGCGCAGACCTCCGCCAAGGCTGATCAGTGGCCCCCCCGTGGGCCCCCCCACCCCCGATCACCACCAAAATTTAATCATTTCTTCCTTATCCCATTTCCAACAAACCCTGAAAATTTCATCCAAATCTGTCCATAACTTTTTGAGTTATGTTGCACACTAACGGACAGACAAACAGACAGACAAACAAACAGACAAACAAACAAACAGACAAACAAACAAACAAACCCTGGCAAAAACATAACCTCCTTGGCGGAGGTAACTAAACTACAACTAAGCATTTAGAAAAAAAAAGAAAACTAATAAAAACTATCAAACCTGCTCTAAAAACTAATGAGAACAAACAGAATTAGAGAAAAAGTCCAAACTAAACCAAACTAAACTAGAATGAAAACTCCAGAACTTTTGGAACCCTGGTCTGGACCTGAACCACACTGAGGATCTTTGGGATCTTTTCGGGTCTGACTCTGTATCATCAACACAAGATCTGGACAGAGATGAACACAATTATGGCCTTTTGTCTTGTGGTACAAATGTGTCCTGTCATGAAATATCACATGTGGGACTTAAATATCGTTTTCTACCACAGCTCATCATCTGTTTTCTTCACGTCTCACTTTAGAAGAAAATTCTCCCGTGAAACTTCAAGGAACTATTGTTTATTTAGAGGTCGAACATTTAAAAATAAATCAGTGTTGAGAGAAATTATGGACAAACCATCTCTGAGGCATTTTGGAAGCAAAGATAATAATTGAAACAAGACTAACCAGTGCAATGATATTTATCACAATATGAAACTATATTAGGACGTTTGTCATTATTGTTCTGTAGAAACACCTGAACTCAACGTGTCCCAATACTTTTGTCTATATAGTGTACCAGTTTAGTGGTCATGAGGTCACATTCCTGTTGAAAAATGGGTAAAAATAAATAAATAAATAAATAAATAAATCAGGTGGTGTCAGGCACACCAAACCCCGCCCCTCACACAGACTGTGGCTTCTTATGGTTCGTTTATTTAATGTCAGCAGATCTATGACCTCTGTATGCAGTCCAGGAAAAAATGATTAGCCCACCCTTGTTTTCTTCAGTTTCTTGTTCATTTTACTGCCTGGTCCAACTAAAGGTCCATGTGTTTGGACAAATAGAATGAGAACAACACAAACAGCTCACAGTAGTTGAATTTCACAGCTCATATCTATGCACTGAACATGTTTTCTGGATAAAAACCCAAACCCCTTCAGTTCTTCCATCAGTATCTGTGTCATTGTTCTGACACAAACAGTGCTTTTATTCATTCCATCTTTTCTTTTCTGTCTGTTTTAGTCACATGACACACACAGGAGTTAGGACTGGATCGCAGAACCATTGTTTTTGACGACTTTGGATGGTCTAATAATTTCTTCCGTGACTGTATGTGCCAAATTTGAAGTAAATTGAAACAAAATTGATGTTTTTATAGATGTGAAATTTCACCTATTATAAGTAAATGGGAAAAAAAAGATGTAAAAAATGAATTAAAAATTTGAACTATGACCTATTTTTCCCAAAACGTAGTCACATTTATTCTGGGTCATTTTCAGTCTATAAACCCACTTTGGTCTGAATTCAACCAATGCTTTTGCTGCTAAAGTGTTAACAAACAAACCAAACCAAAATCAATCCTCCTTGCCTCTCCTTCAGGTAAAAAATGAAAACCCTCCTTCTTTTCAGATGTCGTACAGTCTGTTCAATTATTTTGAACCAAAAATGAATCAAAGCTTATTCTTAAAAGAGACTTTTATTGGTGTGTCAGTCTATATCTGCATTACAATCATCGTTCTTCATTTCATGAATCAACTTTCATATGTACAAAGTGCAAAGATTTGATATGAAACTACAATGTTTAAAAACGGAGACTGCTCAAATTCAAAACCCAAAGACACCGGCAGAAGTTTAAAACAGCTTTTACATCTTTTCGGCAACACAACACAGCATCCACATGAAGAATCAGAAGGCAAAAGTAAAGGTCGATCTTCTTCATACAGTCTGAAAAATAAAAAGGAGATTCTATCATTCTGGACGTCGTCGGTCGAGGACGTGGATCCGAGCTAAAAGTGAAGACATGCGAGCAGCCGGGCGTGTCGCCTGAAGGAAAACGACGCCTCTTCCTCCTGTTTTCACTCGTTCTCGAACTTGCTGTACGGGTGGTCGGAGTCGGCCATCAGACCTGCACACACAGAACAGGAAGCCCAATGAAAACACACAAGCTGGCAGATCCAAGAATGAGAGCGCTGGCATCGGGTTCAGGATGTGGAGGGCGTTCAGCTTTAGATCCAAACACAGACCGAACAGGGTCAGAGTCAGCAGGACCTGGACTAAAGGTGGGTGTTCAATAGAATGACTCAGTGCAGTGTTACTGTAACTGACCCTGTCCATGTGTTCAGGTAATGCACAGCCTGAAATGTCTTCAGAGAAACAGGTGTAATTTTAACAATATTCTGTCTGTTCTTAAATGTTGTGTGTTTGTAGATCCACTGTGATCTGTCAGTTCTAATGAACATGTGGAAATGAGAAACTGAGGCGGAATAGTGTTCAAATTACACTGATTTTTTCAGTTTGTTCATGTTATTCACATCTTTTGAAAGGAGAGTTTGTAGATGTAAACCTTTCCATAATGTAAATTTACTTTTTTCGCTCTAAAACAGAGAAAAATTGGAGTTGACATTATTTCTATATTATTACCTCCGCCAAGGAGGTTCTGTTTTTGCCAGGGTTTGTTTGTCTGTTTGTTTGTTTGTCTGTCCGTTAGTGTGCAACATAACTCAAAAACTTATGGACAGATTTGGATGAAATTTTCAGGGTTTGTTGGAAATGGGATAAGGAAGAAATGATTAAATTTTGGTGGTGATCGGGGGTGGGGGGGCCCACGGGGGGGCCACTGATCAGCCTTGGCGGAGGTCTGCGCTCTCCGAGTGCTTCTAGTTCTGTTCTTATTTGACTGGTCTGGTCCACTGCAGAGCAAATGTAGCTGAATGTGGAACTGAACTAACATGAGTTTGACCGCCCTGAGGTAATACTTTCCCATCATATCACTGATTCAACCCAGAAGGACCCAGTGTTACTGTTGTGGCAGTTCCCAAAGGAATTTTCTCTATATTTAACCTTCCTTAAGTGATTTTTCACCATCTACTGTAATATTATCTTCTTTAATTATCTTCTTTAATTTGCATTTTTTCAGTGAAAATCAGGTATTTTCCTTCATCATATTTACTGATCATTGTAAAAACCCAGAGTACAGTCCAGGTTTATGACACCAGAAACAGAAAACGGAAAAAAAGTGACTTTTTCAGCAAATCTATCAATAACTTAATACTAGAAGCACTCGGAGAGCGCAGACCTCCGGCAAGGCTGATCAGTGCCCCCCCCCCCCCCCCCGTGGGCCCCCCCACGCCAAGGAGGTTCTGTTTTTGCCAGGGTTTGTTTGTTTGTCTGTTTGTTTGTCTGTCCGTTAGTGTGCAACATAACTCAAAAAGTTATGGACAGATTTGGATGAAATTTTCAGGGTTTGTTGGAAATGGGCCCCCCCGTGGGCCCCCCCACCCCCGATCACCACCAAAATTTAATCATTTCTTCCTTATCCCATTTCCAACAACCCTGAAAATTTCATCCAAATCTGTCCATAACTTTTTGAGTTATGTTGCACACTAAGGGACAGACAAACAGACAAACAAACCCTGGCAAAAACAGAACCTCCTTGGCGGAGGTAATAAACCCAGTGTGTCCGTCCACTGTCACTGATCCAACTCCATGGGCTTGACTGGAGAATCAGTGTTGTAGAAGATGATGGAAACTTTAATGAACCGGGCCCAGATTAGCACGGTCTCAGGACTAAATCCAATCCAATCTTCTAAAAAATGCCAGATCGGCAGCCGATAGTGATCTGCAGATGGGCCTGGGGCATCCCCAGTATTTTACACCAACTATTGACATGTATGAACAGGGTTAGTGGATCAACACGGAACCCTGGAAAGCCTGAACCATCAAATCACTGACAGAAAAGTCCAGTTCTTTGAAACTGGAGCCTTTATTGGTTCTTCTGAACCAAAAAAGTTTTTTGAAATATCAATTTCCATGTATGAGTTTAAATTTTGTATCATATTTGATCCATCGGGGCTCAATGCTCAAACATTATTTTTGAACAAACAAAAACATAATAGAACACAAACATGTCTATTAAATTGGTAATTCCTTTTCTAAACTGTCACAGTTCCGTCTCCGTCCTCATTAATGTCAGTCTTGTAGTGTCACTAAAGGCCTCTGGTGAATGAACTCCTCCCCCTGGTGGATTATCTGTGTACTGCATGTATCTAATTGTATACATCAGGTTTTTCAAGACAATAAATATCACACTGATCATGTAGAGGGCTTCAAAACTCATGGATCAAATATGAGACGTTTGGCGTTACAGGGTTAAACCTTTTACATCAGTAGATGGTTTTGGTCGACGGTGGATGATTAGGTCATTATGGGTTAGGTTCTAATTTTCAGTCCATTACCCACCGGTCACTATCTGTACTTTGTGTTTGTTGGACTGAAGGTGACGGTGAGTTACAGATGCTCTCCTCTGACATGTGTCTGTTTGTGGTATTTGTGCATCCTCAGTTGGTGTCAAAGGGGATGGGGGTTAGTGTAAAGTTCTCTAAAGCGCTGAAGAGCACATCTTGAAACTTCCAGACTTCTGTGTAGATTTTGCGTACATCTGTGTGACAAACAGTTCCCTGTTTATTGTGTACATAAACGGTTTTAGAATCCAACAGTTACTTTTATGTCTGCAAATTACTGCGAGGAGAGAACAGAAACACAAATGGAATGACAGTCTTTCCTTTTTTCGACAAACTACAGGGACCTTGTGACTTCTTAACGAACTCCAAATAATTGTCAAAAAATACAATAAAATGAAAGCAGATGCCTTCAGTGTCTTTTCCATAGGAATCCTCAGGGCAGTTTAACTAGGTCAGATCCAGAGACATTCAGTGCTCATCATTCTTTCACTGTAACAATTCAGCAGTTTAATTAAATCGACTTAATGTGACAAACTTTTCCAAACAGGTTCGGAGCCAAACTGGGTCATGGATGTGTATTTGTGGGTCATTAAATGGCAGATTAAGACAAAACAATCAGTGTCAAATAAGGACAGAAACTGGAAACTGATGAAAAACACCTACAGCTATTTCAGTGAGATTTCCCTCCTTATTTAACCATATTTAACACCATTTATTCGAATATTATCCTCTAAATTTTGCATTTTCAGTGAAGATTGTGTATTTTCCTGTACTCATTTTAATGAACATGCAGACTTTCACCAAGGTTATTATAACAGAGCAGAGAAAACTGAGGAAAATGTAGCTTTTTCAGCTCTGGGTTTTACTGGTGAATCAATGTTGTCCTTTTAAAAATACTTCAATTCACCCAAATTCATTTTTCTCTACATTCAAACCTTTCCTAAGCCATTCTTCACCTTTTTTAAATTTTATCCTCTGCATGTTTCAGTGAAAACTCTGGTATTTTCCTAGATTGAATTCACTGATCTTGCATATGTTGAAAAACGCTCAGAGTAAATTCAAAGCTTATAATATCAAAGCTGAAAAATCGGAAAAAAAAGCAAAACATACCATTAAATGGACATAAAAACAAGCCTCTACAACCGCAATTATTTGTCAAACTACATGTGTTTTACTGGTGAGTCAATGTTGTGGAAGATGACGGTGTTTCCACGCTCAATATGGAGCCTCTGAACGTCCATGAAAAGATGACAAACTGTTTTTTACCTGAATATTCAACTTTTCAGATCAGTATTATTCTTCAGGTGATAATACCATAAGCTCATGTGTCAGTACTTTGTAACCTGATCATTCATCTGTATCCAGTCTCTCGTGTTACCACCAGTGTACTGTTCTTCTGTATTTCTGCGATCTTATGTCAAAATCAATAAAGAGACTTGGAAATAAAATGATACAAGACAACGTGAAGGTATCGGAATCTGTTTTCCTATTTATAATAAAGAGGGGCAGTTTTATTTTTTATGTCAGACCCATTAAAAAGAGGGTAGATCTTTGTGTGTTGCATGTGTATTAAGGAGAGGTGCATATAATGATAGCTTCAACGTGATATGACACAAATATACTCGCCACTTTAAATTGGCATTAATTCAAGTGTTATCTGTACATATTATAAGCTTTCTGCGTACATGTCGTGTCAAATACAACGCACTGAGGGTTAGGGCTACAGTTAGGTGAACCGGAGATCTTGGCGTAAATTCACACGCGATCAAACATGCGAAAGTACGAAAATTCATATGTATAGCACGCCAAATGACATAAGAACTGGTGTGACATACAACGCAATTTCATGAGGTCAGTCTCAATAACTAAATGAAAACATGAACAAACTGGACAAATGTCTGCAAATAAATCACTCTTGGTATCGTGGCTAATTTGAAGAATCTTTCCTGCAAAAACATGTTCAAAAGGCCATGATTTAAAAGTGGAAACATGTTTTTGTGCATTTTTGTGAAGAGAGGTGATCGACATTCACATCCAGAAAATGAAAGGTGTGCAGGATCCCCAAAAAATAGATGAAAAAATGAAACAAGGTCTGCACGAGCTGTGAGCTCCCAAAGAAGGGATTCACCACGAGTGACGTCTCAGTCTGATGAAGGGCGTCACAGGTCGCTCACAGGTTGTGCCGACCTTGTTTCAGTTTTTCATTTGTGCATTTTTGTCCCAAATTTGTCGAGAATTAATAAAAAAATAAAGGATGAATTCAGCACCTGAATAAACCCAGTCTAATAAACCACTACATACTGTACATGCAAAGTGTTAGTTTTATCAATTTCAATGATCATATTGATCTTTTTAAAGCAGAAACGCATATATTAATCATCCAAGTTGGTTTCTTTCTTTTTTATAAATATTGTAAAATGTCTTTTTCTTGGCTTCTTAAACAGGGATTCATTCTCTTAGTTGTGTATAATTTATTATCACAGGGAGATCATAAATCATACACAATGCATGATTTATGATCACAGACATTTGGGTTAGAACTCTAATGTAAAACTCATGTTGTGTTTAAGAACCATTATGGAAAATTATCTAAAAAAGAAAAAAAAAAACAACGAAAAGCTGAAAATACAGTCCTTTTAACCCTTTCATGCATAGTGGTCATTACAGTGGACAGCTGGTCAAAGCTCCTCTCTCATGTATTCATGGAGTTTGTAGTTTTAGCTCAGGCTGTAGATCATCATATGAACACTGACTGCCTGTTCCACCTCATCCACCTTCTCTCATGTGTTTTCTTTCCATGTCTGTCTCTACCTTTTTGCTTGAGTATTTGTTCTTTGTTTGCCCTTTAGTATTAACTCTGTATCTGTTTTACCCCTTTGGTGTGTGTTCGTCCCTTGGCTGTTTATTGTAAAGCATCTTTGAGTACTTAAAAAACGCTGTATAAAACCGATGTATTATTATTATTATTATTATTATTATTATTATTATAATATCAGCCAACACAGTGGATGTATGTGCATCATCCCATACACTTCAGTTCGTACCATTACTGCAACGTTGCAGTTCTAGATAAACCTGATCTGCACTAACATGTTTGAGTGTAAAAAAAATTGCTAATTGTTATTAGACTTTAATGAACAGGGTTTTTTTTTTGTTTTTTTTAAACAAAAAGGTTTTTTGTTGTTGTTTTGTTTTTTCCATATTATCTCCCTGAAGTGAGTAATACCTAGTATTAGAGAACGTTAAAATGTGAGAGAACATCAGATTAGCAGCATTAAAAATGTTTTTATTTCATAGCTTTCACACAGTAGATCAGTAAATACATATATTTTTGCTTCTAAAATTAAATGCATGGTGTCAGGCTGAGTGGACATTTTTGTAACTTCATGAAAATTTCATGAAAAAAATTCAATTGCATTGTTTGGTTTTTTTTTATGCCTAAAGAGGAATAAAAACATTCCAGAAAAAAATCTTGATTACGGTTCTAATAATTCATGCATGAAAGGGTTAAAGATGACGTCAGTGCTGTAGTGGTTGGAATTAACATTAGATTAGGTTTCTCCAGGAGTTCTATCCAACTTTTCATGAAACCAAGCGGGCATCGATGCTCCTGAGCGGCTTCAGACGACGCCCACAGCTGAGTGTTCACTTTCACAGAGGACGGCCAACAGCTCCCTGGACTGTGTTTCACAGAATGAGAAGAAGAAGAGTGTGGGCTCGTCTCGAATCCCCGTGGAAGTAAACTAATGAGAGCGGGAGGTCGGTGGAGCTCAGAGCCATCCATCACCGTGTCAGAGCGTCCTCGCACTAAAACCACATCACCTGACGTCTCACTACGACGTACACAAACAACAAACCAACACAACCGCACGCACACACCATCCATTAGACGACGACCAGTCCTGATAAACAAATGAAATGAAACCTCCGCTACGTCCATACCAGATAATTAATGATTCCCTCTTTATCAAAAGTGACTGAAACTCTTCTTTTTCCAGCGAAGGATTTTTACACTTGACCACAGTATGATACAGAAAGTATGTCAGTGGAGGAGCTGGTTTTCCCTCAAGTGTTCTTGTGAGAGACACTCAGATGTTTTATCTAAACCACAGGTGTCCAACATGCGTCCCGGAGGCCAAAGGGTCCAGTCCGATCCACCAAAGGGTCCAGTCCGACCCACCAAAGGGTCCAGTTTGACCCACCAAAGGGTCCAGTTCGACCCACCAAAGGGTCCAGTCCGACCCACCAAAGGGTCCAGTTTGACCCACCAAAGGGTCCAGTTCGACCCACCAAAGGGTCCAGTTTGACCCACCAGAGGGTCCAGTCCGACCCACCAAAGGGTCCACTTCGACCCACCAAAGGGTCCAGTTTGACCCACCAAAGGGTCCAGTTCGACCCACCAAAGGGTCCAGTCCGATCCACCAAAGGGTCCAGTTTGACCCACCAGAGGGTCCAGTCCGACCCACCAAAGGGTCCACTTCGACCCACCAAAGGGTCCAGTCCGACCCACCAAAGGGTCCAGTCCGACCCACCAAAGGGTCCAGTCTGACCCACCAAAGGGTCCAGTTTGACCCTGGGGATGAATTTGTGAAATGCAAAAATTACACTGAAGATGTGACCAATCCTTTTAGTTCAGGTTCCACATTCAGACCAATTCAATCTGCAGTGGACAGGACCAGTCAAATATGATCATAATAACATAGAAATAATGACAACTCCAAATTTTTCTCTTTGTAAATGTAAATATTTTCATGTATTTACACTAAAACAGAGATTAATGTCGCAAAAAAATGTAAATAACCTTTTCATCATGTAAATGTACTTTTTTCACTCTAAAACATAGAGAAAAGTTTGGAGTTGACATTATTTAAATATTATTCTGTTATTATTTTACTAGTTCGGCCCACTTCAGATCAAATTTAGTTGAATGTGGAACTGAACTAAAGTGACTTTGACAGCCCTGCACTAATACATGAATGCCTTGACCACTGTCAGACAGACTAATTGATAAAATAGATGGAAGGAGTTTAGAAATCTGCAACACAAAATAATGGAGGTGATAAACCAACATGTTACAACTACACTAATAATACATCGACTGTGGTGAAGTCAGAACCTCTACATCCTATTGCCTCAGTTTTCACCACTCATAGATTTAAGACTCGTTCTGTTCATTCAGCGGAGGCTGTTCTTCATATTTTGTCGCTTGTTCATTTTGTTGATAATACATCTCAGTTGTGAGTCAGTTAATCGCTGAGATGTGGAACCAGTCAATAGACATGAGCGGTGACGCAGTAAGACGGATGGTAAACAGAGCTCCGGGTTAGCCTCAGACGTTATTATCTGAACTGTCTGCGATAAATGCTGTCACACTTTACAGCTGAAGTTTGACCGGCTGAAGGAGAGTGTCTTTGCTGATGTGTAGCTGTAATCAACATGTGTCTGCTGTGACTTCGGCTGAACATTGGCTTGTTGATAGTCAGAAAGAACATTTTTACTGCATGTAGTTTCTTGCTCTTTCATCCTTTGCAGATAGTTTGCTGACAGACTTTGCTGTGATAAAGTTTGTTTTGTCGGTAGAAGGACAATAAGGGGTCTGTTTGGCCTCAGGAAACTAGCTAAGTTCCAGGTTGACAGATCTCTGATGACTGTTTTATAGATCTTTTACTGAGTCTACGATCACGTTTTGTTGCAACCATCAATCTGAGAGAAAAACCCCGCATTAACTAAGATAATTAGTCAGCAGTGAAATTATTAGTACTCAGCAAAACTGTCTTTCTGAACTGTACAATAACCAGGTGTCAAAGGTGGTAAACTCAGTCATGTCTGACAGCGCTCACCTCTACAGTCGTGCTCATAAGTTTACATACACTGACAGAACACACATGGGACGGTCCTGGATGTTCCAACATGACAACGACCCAAAACACAAACCCAAGTCCACCTGTCATTGGCTACAGCAGAAAAAGGTGAAGGTGAAGGCCTGTCCATCTCAGTCCGCTGACCTCAGTATCATTGAGCCACTCTGGGCAGGTCTCAAACATGCAGTTCATGCCAGAAAACCACAAATCTGAAAGGAACTGAAGGTGTTTCACCAAGAAGAATGGGCAGCTTTAGCATCTGAGAAAATAAGGAGCCTCATCCACAACGACCACAGAAGACTTCAGCTGTCATTGATGTTAAAGGGGCCGATACAGAGGATGAAGGACTAGGGTCATTTGGATAGTTTCTGTTGTCAGTATGATTTAAAAAGACCCATTTGTTTGGTAATAAATGGCTTCACCCAACCACAAGCCATGAGTGAAAGAACAGATTTTGTGTTATCATATGATCATATTCTCTGAAAAATGGAAAAACAATCACAAATTCTGCTAGAGTATGTAAACTTCTGAGCACAACTGTAGTTCCCGCCTCAGACAACCATCAGCCAAAACCAGTAGATACAAGTTCTCCTCCATACCCTTGGCCTTCGCTGAGCTCAACTCTGTTCAGCACAGGTAGCATTAGTAATAGATTACATTTTATTGAAGTAAGTGTTACTATGCACCACCAGCTTTTATGTGATTGTCGTCTTGTGTCTCACGTTATTTCGTCAGTGCCGTTTCTTATTGATAAACTGTGGTTTTAATTGTTGGTACAGCTCCCATCCCCCTGTCAACATCAAGGCAAACCTCATGTGTGTACCATCTACTGGCACCATGGACGGTTTACCATCATGTCTCATGTTTTATGAGTCCGCAGTGGTACATCCACTGTTGGTGCTTATATTTGTAGTGATAGTACGTCCACTGTTAATATTTGTATTTGTAGTAGTAGTATTGACTGTCATGGACATTTGTTGTGGTTGTGCCTGCACCAGCTGATCTGCTTTTGACAGTTCTAGTTCAGTTATCTGAGCATCAACTGCATCCATATGTCTCCCCCTCTTCCCCAGTTTCTCTCTCTCTCCCCTCCTTTACCCTCTATCTCACAGGTGTCAAACATGCGTCCCAGGGGCCAAATCCTGCCCACCAAAGGGTCCAGTCCGGCCCTGGGATGAATGTGTGAAATGCAAAAATTACACTAAGATATGAACAATCCTTTTAGTTCAGGTTCCACATTCAGACCAATTCAATCTAAAGTGGGTCAGACCAGTCAAATACTATCAGAATAACATAAAAATAATGACAACTGCAAATTTTTCTCTCACAAAATGTAAATATTTTCATGTATTTACACTACAACAAACTATAATTTCATAAAAAATGTGAATAACCTGAAAAAAATATGAACAACCTGAAATGTTTTAAGAGAAGTAAGTTCAAATTTAACAATATTCTGTCTGTTATTAAATGTTCTGTGTGTTTGTAGATCCACTGTGATCTGTCAGTTCTAATGTACATGTGTAAATGATAAACTGAGGCAGAATAGTGTTAAAATTACACTGATTTTTTCAGTTTGTTCATGTTATTCACATTGTTTGAAAGGAGAGTTTGTAGATGTAAACCTTTTCTTTATGTAAATTTACTTTTTTCGCTCTGACACATAGAGAATAGTTTGGAGTTGACATTATTTCTATATTACTATGTTATATTGTTATATATGTTATGTTATTTTACTGGTTCAGCCCACTTCAGATCAAATTTAGCTGAATGTGGAACTGAACTAAAATGAGTGTGACAGCCCTGCTCTCTCTTTAACCCCAACTGGTCCAGGCAGACGTCCATCCTCCACAGTCTGGGTCTGCTCCAGGTTTCTGCTGTTAAAAGGACGTTTTTCCTTCCACTGTCACCAGTCACTAGTGTTTGCTCCTGGAGGATTCAGTTGGGTTTCTGTAAACTGGCTTGAGCGTCTGGTTCCAACAGGCTCTATATGTACAGTGTCATGAGATGACTTTTGTTGATTTGGCGCTATATAAATAAAATTTGATTTAATTGCTACTGCAGCAGAAACAATTGCTCCCCGGGGACAAATAAAGGTCTTGAATCTTGAATAAGTTAACTTTTTTCTAGAAACAGAACAGCAGAATATATGGAGTAGACGGTACAGCTGAGGTGATAAACGATACGACACAGTCCCCCTCACTGTTGCTACAAAGGTCAGGATTGTCAGGACTGCAGTATTTATTGTTAAACTATGCAAATGCACATGTTAAAGTTCAAACGTGTGTGTTGGATTAGAACATGGACGTGGCTCAGATTCTTGTGGTTGTAGTGGTTGATACTAGGCTGATACTTAAACCCAATGTAGACAAAAGGAGTAACTATACATGCAGTGCACCTCACACAGCCTTACAGCATCTAGTATTAACATCCTCCTTGCTCAAAGATAACCCTGTGTTTCTGCGGTGACCTGTAAAATCCTGCTCTCGGTTATGAGCCCGCGTCCGTTTGACACCTGCATATGATGAATTATGCTTAAACTGATCTGATGGGACAGGAGTTAGTGTAACCTATACATGACCCGAATTACTGCACTCGAGGACGAAGCATACACTGTTGAATAATGGATCGCTCACGACGGGTATGGAAATGAAACGATGAAGTGAGTACGTCCTGGAAAATCGGAGGTAACTCGACATGCTTCAAAGACGAAGCTGACAAGAGCAGAACAAGAGGACGGAGGGCGGGTTTCCATCCGACACTTAGCATTTCAAGTACCACACTGGTGATTCTGCACCACTGAATGTAGAGTAGAGTTCCTTTGGTGTTCCTTCGGCTGAACATCACCGCTTCGCTATTGTCAGTTACCATCCTCCTCTTCTTCCATTATCTGCACTGTTCTGCTGACTTCTCCATACCACGTGGAACAATAACCATACACAAGCAGAGTAAACATTTCAACTGTAGACATTTGGATTGTTCAAAGAGGCAGGCCTGCTTGTTTATTTGTGGTGTTTTCTATGGATGTCAGGGCTCATCATCTCATCTTCTCCATATATGCAGATGTTTTTACCCCTTGCACTATTTTCAACAAGCACTGTAGCTCCATCTTTCGCTCACAACTGCCTCAAAGTCTTGGGATTTATCCAAAAATAGGTCTGGAGTAGGGATGCAAATTATCGATTAATCCATTAATCATTAGTTGGTTGACCTTATGGATCGATTAACGAATAATTGGTAAGCAGCAATTTTCCTGAGAATCCTAATTTGTCTTTCGATAAGGTCTATGAGAATAAAAGCTAAATATTGTTTATGTACTTCATGAAAAAAGCATGTCATAGTCTTTAATGATTAATGTATTGTACCATTGGAAACAGTCCAGGCAATGACATTTATGTAGCAGAACTAAATACCTTCTGCAGAGACATTCAATAAAATAGATGGATCTGAAGAGGGGCAGTTCAGAAGAAATGGGCATTCCTGACTTTGATTGAGTGAGATTTCAGCGGAGATGTGGAGATTACGAGAAAATAATTGCTTAGTCTACCTTTAACCCTTTATCAGGAAAGTGACTATTTTTAGAAATTTTTTTCCACATACATTGCAAGACGATGACAGTAATAGTTCCAGTGAGGACAGTGAGTCAACAAGCTCAGGTCCAATGTGGTCTCCAGGGTCTGTCAGGTCCACCTCTGCATGAACAGTGAGTGGACCTGCTTTGTTAGGTACCGTAAAGTAATGGTACTAATGAAAGGAATGATGTTCAAAGGGATCATGTGGACATGGACAGGTGTCTGGACCAGCACTGATGATGTTCTACTGTTCTAAAATACATGTTCTTGTCACCTTGTGTTTTTCTTGTATTTTTATATTTACTTCTTGTATTTTATTTTGTTTTACCACTTATGGGTAAGAAGCCAAATATGGTAACTTCATTGACCTTGCTTTTCACAAAATAATAAAAAGTAATAAAGTCTTGCTATGTCCTACAATAATACATTAAAGTTGAAAATTTGAAATTCAAAGTATTTCTATGAGTGCCCTATAAAGGGTTAGGATAAATAATTACAATCTATTTCCATATGTTAGCTACAGTCACGAAAAAACACCCATATTTGAGCTTTTTTGCATTTCAAAGTCTTCCATTACCTTTCAGATGTTCGGTGATATGCAGCAGCTAATGGAAAATTCACTGATTTACCTCAAAAAAAACCCACACCATGTGTAACTCGTAGCATCAGTGATTTGCTTCTTCCATGATCTTTTATAAAAGGTTTCATTTCCGCAGTAGAGGGATGCCTTTATTTCCACATGTGAACCTTCTCTAATGACCATCAGAGGATCGTTTCAGATTATCAGGCTGATTGTACGGTCACAGATTCAGACATCAGAGAGGTTGGAGTAATAAAGTGAAAACCCCGGTGGAGATACGTACCGTACTTCCTGCGAATCTCGTCATGCCTCGTCTTCCTATCCGTCTTCCTGTAAAACACAAAGCAAAAAAAAAAAAGCATTCAACATGGGACAGCGGGATAAAAAGACAAAAAAGAACGACACATTTTCCATGGATGTAGACGCGAGCATTCCTTCTAAACAACTTTGTCATGTAGGGGAGTGTTAAGTCACATTTTCTCTCCTTACAGCCTAGCTGGTAATCAAACACAAAACCGGAGCAACATGCCTGCTGTCAGCCCCTCACTCAGCCTTTCTGAGGATGAACAAAAGCCTGGGAGGAGGTTTTGTGCTGCAGACCTCCAGGGGCGTCACTGCACTTCATCTGCTCACAAAGAACTGCTGTAAATCGGTGGGTGCTTTATTGCTACGTAGTGATCTGTGGGCAATCTGGGTGGCTGAGTGCTGCTCTCCATCTGTCCCACCGGGCCGAGGACGCCTCAAACACACCCACATGACTGACAGGTTCACACTCCTTCCACACAAATAAGAGCTCCGTGCAACAAGTGGGAAGTGCAAGTAGAAGAAAGTTCTTTTTCTACAAGGCTGGAAGGAAACAGATTGAACACCCAGACAGACACAACCCAGACGAGAGGAAACAGGCCGAAAATGAAACTTTTTTTAGTCGACTGTATTTATTGTACAAAGATGTTCCAGCTCCATGTTTTTTTACTAAATTTAACTGAACTACCTCTGATGAAAGGTGTCAGGGTAACAAGTGCTTCTGTAAACAAAGTGTGCCAAGCAAAGCTGAAGTAAAGGAGAGTGGAAACATCAGTGTGTCTGTTTACATGTGCACTAAAACTCAGACCGTTATCTGATTTCTGGATCGACAGATTATTCATGTGATCTTGTAAACATATAACCCAGTGGTTCCCATCCTTTTTTGGCTTGTGACTCCATTATGACATCACACATTTCTGGCAACCCCAGACATTCAAAACGGAGACATTTTTTGTGCTAAAATTTATTTGTTTTTGATCATGTAATAGTTTGCTGTACTATGTTGCAAATAAATATTAATTTTAAATGACATTTAGTCTATATTAGGGATGTAACGATTACCGGTATAGCGATAAACCGCAGTAAAACTCCCGACGGTTAGTATTAAATTCTTATTATCATGATAACCATGTTTGATTACTGCACTTTGAAAGAGAAAGAGAGAGAGAGAGAGAGAGAGAGAGAGAGAGAGAGAGAGACCCTAAAACAGCTCAAACTTGATCTGGTAAATGGTCAAACAATGGCCATAAGGTGTCATCTCTAATGCACATTTGTTTGTTTGATGTTTACATGTTAATATTTGAATGTTTCTGCAACAGAAAGTACATTGTGCCTATTATTTTAGTTTTTAGTTTAGTTTTTTTTTTTTTTCAAAACACAACTTTATTAAAATGATTTTAGTGTGCGTATAAGTACTTTTTGAACATTTTTAGCACATTTCAACAATACTGTGATAATAATGATACCCGTGATAATTTTGGTCACAATAACCGTGATATGAAATTTTCATATCGTTACATCCCTAGTCTATATAATGTCTATTATTGTGGACAGAGGCAGTAAATCCAGGTGTAGATTACTGCACAAAGAGAGAATTTGATTTTCCTTGGTCAGGATCTGTCCAGTCAGTCCAGCTGTGATTTACAAGGAGGACAATTAATACTGAACAAACAAGAACTGAAACTATGAATTATGGAAGAGCTGCAGCATCTGAAACTGACCACAATGAACATTTGACACAAACAGAACCACAGTGCTGCAGTTTCACACTCACAGTTTGTCATGTCTGTTATGGATTGGGATTATCTCTGTCAACTCACCATATTTTTTTTATTTGTAAATGTATTTTTATTTTTATCAACTACTTGAAATTCCAGGTAACCCCACATGGAGTCCCGACCTCGAGGTGGAACAACACTGGTATAATCTGATGTTCTTATCAGATGACAGCAGTAATCAGATGATGAGAAACTGGATTAACACACCTGGACCTGCAATACATCAATATCTTCATACATGTATACCTGTTAATCTGGTTGATTTCATTGTTTTACATGTGCATGTTTATGAAAAAACAAACAAACTCAAAAACAGACGTGATATAGTCAAATATGAGTAGAAGACAATAATGGGAAATTTGTGTCTATCGTCACTACATAGGTATGTACTCTGGTAATGAACTAAAACATCCAAACCAGGGTTTTTCCAATTACTGTATTTCTGAAATGCATGTAAACGCCTCAGATCCAATTATTACAAAAACCTGATTACTCCCAGTAATCAGACTTTTATGATCATGCTAACTGTAAAAGTGTTCTGAGCCTCATATTATGCCTCCACTTATCCTTTGTGCATGTGCATTACACACAACGTTACACCAACATGTAGTAACAGGCAAAATGTTGGCAAAATTTTGAAATTTGGAACTCAAATAAGAATAATTTCTGCAATAATATGTCTCATCTTATTATTAACACAACTTACAGATAGCAGTGGCTCTACAAAAGCACAAAACATTTGACAAGTTGTCAAAATTGGACTTAACTTTCAAGTTGTTTGCATTTTATTGTTAAAGAGTTATTATGTTATTATTTGAATTTTAATCGCATTGGGCTGAATGTGGCCCCTGAACTAAAACTAGTTCAACACCCTTGACTGTTAATATCTTCAGTGTAATTTTTTTGGACTTTGCAAATTTATCCCGCAGGCCGGACTGGAACCTCTGGAGGCCCAGTTATGGCCCACAGACCACCACTGATCTAGACAGTGTTCACTAATTTGGCAACACCACCTTAAATTTTGAGCCGGGTTTTTGCTTGGCTGTCGTGGCTGATTTTGTTTTATCTGCCAGTCAAATCGATTCACGTCGTTCTAAACCACCCCCGGTGGCCATGACGGGTTAAAACCAGCTGACAACAACAAGGTCAGTGAACAACAACACCCTTAAGTCTTAATTCAAGCAGCAAAAATAACTTCACTTTAAAAAGTGTTGAGTTGTGCTGTGGCCTTCAAGCCTCCATTCTTTCATTTGATCTAGCTCCGTGTTGGTGTGCTCTGCCTTGAATACATAAGGACTTGCCCTCCACGGGGGTCCATGGGATAATCCAACGCAGCACAAAGCTTTGCAGTAAACTTAGAACTTAGAGCTACAAAAGTCAGCCTCACAAACAAACAAAACCTGGGTTGGCTAGAAAGTTCCCACAGAAGATCTCTGTCCCATGTACTCTATAGGACTTCATTTCATTTGTGTAAAATATATTTGAGAACATAACAGTTTAGTATCTTATTGCACATAATTGCATCCTAACAGCACATACTGTTTGCACTGTTACTGCACTGGACTGTACATACTGTATTTTACGATTCTTTCTACATTGTACTTAGTCTTGATACACTAATTCTTTAGCGTCTCTTGTATCGATGTACATATTGAGTGTAGTTATCTTATATTTTCTCTTCATTGTATCCAGCCGAGAACTAACTCTAAGAAGAATTTTGTTATGTGCACATAATGATGATAAACATTCTTGAATCTAATGCAGATTCCTCAAGGAAAAGGTGGTAATAGCAAAGTTACCACATCACATAGAGCTACTAACACGTAAATGGAAAATACGCTGCCTGGAAACAAATATGATGCTTTCCTTTAAGAAACGCTCCTCTAAATCCCAGAGGATTAGGTGAAAGCATCTTTATTGTGAGAACACTGTGCCCTTGTGAGACCCATGAATGTGTCTGCACATAGCTTATCTGTACTTTGGCTGTTCGAGCTGTCAAGTTCAGCTTGTAAAGAAGTTCGGAGTCGCATTCATCTGTCTGGCCCACATTAGGAACGACAAATGGTTTATTAATGCATTTGATTCATTTGGGAACAACAACAACAAATGCTGCTGAAGCTGGTAAGGCCATCAAGGCAGAGGTTAGAATAATTTATTTTGACATAAAGCGTCGTATAAAAATTCAGGATGGACAGATTTGTGTCAGAAAAAAGCATGTGTCAATCAAACAGTCAAAAACCTTTCCTACTCAAGTCCACCGTTAATGTAGACAGAGAGCGGTGTGTCTTTTGGTTAGACTTTTGCTAAATTTAGCTTCATTTTCTGATTTGTTTATCTGTACAACCCAACTTGGAAACCGGAGTGTAAAGGGAAAAAAACTACCCTTCATGTCATGTAGCGAGTCTCCTTTTATTGCCAACTCCCACAGGACTGTTATCGCTTTGAACGAGTGAGTATTTATGGCGTTAGAGGCCGGGCTTTGCACAAGGATGTGGAGCCACCAATCTGAAAAAAATAAGTCTGAGCAGAGGCCAACAGACAGTAAAGTTTAGAGACTGTCAGTGAAGATAATTAATTTAATAATTCACCGACATGTCGATAGTAGACAACCATTCACAGGCGATTTAGAGTGGCCAAGTAACCTCTGAAGGTGCATGTTTTTGGACTGTGGGAGGAAGCCAGAGCACTTGGAGAGGCACGGGGACAAAATGCAAACGTGTGAGGTGACGACGTTAACCACTGCACCACATATCAGCTGTCAACAATAAGCCATGTCCGATCGTCATTGAGCCTGAACACTAGCCTGATTAGACAAGTGAGGGAAAAAAAAACTGCAGATCCTTTTGCAGGAAATGATGGAAAGAGCTGAGGAGTGAGGCATTATGGTTGTTTCTCATATTTATTTGGGGATGCAGATGCACATCAATCGTGGATATTAACTTTAAGGCGAAGACACACCAACCTGATTTTCAGCGATCGGACATCGTCGGGCAGTCTGGCGAGGTCGGTGACATGAGTCTGATTGGTGCGTTCTCTGCGATCGGCTGTCGTTAATGCCATCGCTAGGCCAGTCTGATTGGTGGAAGGATAGCCCTGGACTAGTGAATCAGTGAAGTTTACATGTGAATCCAGCTATGCCAAGGTATTTCACTCTATTACTGTCTTCTATAATAGACCATTCACTGTTCATCTTGGATCTGAATGAGTGACAGTCAGTGTTGACTATGGACTTCATTCATTCCATGAAGTGAACACTGTTAGCATTGTTAGTATGTACGTATCTTCTTATTACTAGCCATCCGTTCAACAAGTACAAAAACAACAACCCTTCTTGACACTCAACACTCTCTGCTGACAACAATGACTGACGACAGAGCTCTGTGTTTAGAGAGATGTTTTCCAGTTTTATGTGTCAGAACGTACGCTGAAGTCAGTAGTCGATTTGGTGTGTTCTTCACACTTTTTTGACTGTGTCGGGGAGACGGGAGCTGACTAATTAGTCGGGCTATCTTTTCTGTTGATGATCGGCAGTCAGGTTGGTGTGTCTATGCCTTTTGTCGTGGTTATTTCTTGTTGATGACGAAACAATGAAGACGGGGCAACTGAATCCTGACACTGGGCAAGTGTCAAGCATGTAAAAAATGACATCAAGGCTGAACTTTACATCTGTGGTCACATTGTTCTAAAGCATTAAGAGTGTAATGGTTGTAAAATGTGATTAATACACAAACTACTTTTATTTTATTAGAATTCATAATCGATGGAATGGAATCAGTGGATCAATGTTTGACTAGTATTTACACCAGTGATTTTCAACCTTGGGGTCAGGACCCCACGTGGGGTCGCCTGGAATTCAAATGGGGTCGCCTGAAATTTCTAGTAATAAAAAAAAAAAAAAAAAAAAAAAAAATTACTAAAGTGGCAAGGTTTCACTGTAAAAGGATCGACGTTATTCCAATGTAAACTTTGGTGCTGCTGGCGGATCTAGACCCCAGGTGAACCTCTAAATAAGACCCTCTGTCCTCCTCATTTCAGTTTAACCCCTTGAACACTGTTTTCAGATGTTTGCGGTGCAAGATTTGATCAGTCTGAGAAAGAACAGACTGTACCACACAACTGAAAAAGGGGACTGGGAACAGTTAATGCAGTGTTTTTGAACCTTAGGCTCTGGACCCCACGTAGGGTCGCCAGGAATTCAAATGGGATCGCCTGAAGTTCTAGTAATTGATACATTTTTTTTTTTTAAATTAAAACTTACTAATAAAATTTTACATTATATAACCTACACGCTGAGTAAAATTAATGTTTATTTGCAACATATTATAGCAAACTATTACACGATCAAAAACAAATTCATTTTAGCAAAAAAAAAAAAAGTCTCAGTTTTGAAAGTCTGGGGTCGCCAGAAACTTGTGATGTTAAAATGGGGTCACGAGCCACTGGGAACCACTGATTTACACTGATAAAGGCTGTGGATAGTGTTCAGCTTGGCAAAGGGAGTTATAGAAACACTGATGAACGGGAAATCTGAATATTTATAGACTTCATGGGAGCCTGGACTCGTCTCCGTCGTGGTCTCAGAGGCTAATCTAAGATAGATGCTGTGAGGTGGGTTTGTGGACTTCAGCCTCGAAAACTAGTGTGTCGAAGCTCTGGTCTTCCTTTGTATTCTGAATGTCCTGTTCCCAACATGAGCTGCATGTACAGTATGTAGGTCACTGCACTAACTGTGACTTTGCAGATCTGATCATGCACACCGCAGGAAACCAGACTAGATCCTCCGTCACGTGAGAGCAAAGCTTACAGAGGTTGGATATGCCAGTCCCGGGCAAACGCACACACAGAGCCGAGCTGCGATGTTCCCAGCAGCGCCAGCGATGATGACAAACCACAGTTACCGACTTTGTTTCTGCACGACTGCCCCGCTTACCAACACGTCGGCCAGCCTTCCTCTGAGGATGAATGCGCGACGAGTACAAGCACTAAATGGAAAGATGAGGCTGAAACATTTATGGAGAGCAAAAAGAGGAGTGTGTGCTGCCATACAAACGCACACTGACTAACACATTGGTTCTTTGACAGTGGATAGGACTCCACAGGATGTAGCCGACTCTATTTATGACCACACTG
This sequence comes from Sphaeramia orbicularis, assembly GCF_902148855.1. Classification (NCBI taxonomy): domain Eukaryota; kingdom Metazoa; phylum Chordata; class Actinopteri; order Kurtiformes; family Apogonidae; genus Sphaeramia; species Sphaeramia orbicularis. The sequence goes on from NC_043972.1 coordinate 1,117,080, forward strand.
CCCAGAGAGCAGCTGCTCAGCCTTGACAATCCAATTGGTGTTTGGGGATGTGAGTGGAGGAGCTCTGAGCTCCTCCTCTGGGACGTGGACTTGTTGAGGCTGCAGACACACCAGTTGTTTTGGATTTCAATCATACAACGGACCCCTTTGTTCAGCACTATGAACCCTTGTGAGGATACTACGGGATACTTGAGATGGTGGGCTACCAGATAAGATATGAAAATGACTGTTTTGTTTTTCTTAATGCGAGGTCCTTCATCATGTGACCAAAACTCCATGTGTGATTGCAGTCGAGAAAACTTGAGTGTGTAGGAATGAGGTTTAGCTGCAAGCAGTTAAGAGGGTTTTTCCCAAAGATTAATATAATAACTTTCTATTTATAATTGTCTTACATATTTTTGTGTCTGTATTCGATGTTGGAAAGTACAGAAGAGACAGGAAACAGTGACCAGGGTTCGTACACATTTTTCAAGGTCAAATTCAAGCACTTTTTGAGCACTTTTAAGGGTCATTTTCAAATTTTCCAGCACACCATCTTATTGCTGGGGTAAAACACAAATATTCTAGGAACCGGTGAGGATTTACAGCAACTTTTGGACATAATCACTTCAGTGCTAAATAAAAGTAAATTATGGTTTGACAAAAATAAGTTGTCAATAAATCTGTGTAAAACAAAATTCATGATTTATGGCAAATGTAAAACAAGTAATGAGGTAAAGGTCCAAATAGAGGGTGTACATATAGAAAGGGGGAATCAAAACAAGTTTCTTGGAGTGATAATCGATGATAAAATTGGCTGTAAACCTCACATAAAACATGTACAAAACAAACGATCCAGAAGCATCTGAGTCCTGGCCAGAGCAAAGGGGAGATTAGATCCGAAATCACTGAACATTCTGTAGAATTCATTGATCTGACCTTATTTAAGTGACTGTTTGGAGGTATGGGGAAATACAGATACAAGTTCATTACACAGACTTTTTTTACTGCAAAAAAGAGCAAGAAGAATTGTTCACAATGTTGGTTTTGGTGAACACACAAATCCACTATTTCTACCTTTATCTAAAACTGTCAAACTCATTGACCTTGTGGAATTCAAAACTATTCAAATAATATATAAAGCATAGAATAACTGACTGCCAGGCAATATTCAAGAGATGTTTAGTGAAAGAGAGGGAGGAGATGATTTAAAGGGAAAATTTAATTTACAGATTCATAAAGTAGGCACTAGGTTATAAAGTTTCTGTATGAGCATCTGTGGAGGAAAACTGTGTGGAGATAAAACAAATATCAAACATAATTCAGTTAAAAAAAGATATAAAGAATTGATTCTTCAGAGGTTACAGTATTTAATAATGACACTGAGGCCTGTTTGTTTGTGGACGATGTTGAACTGATAAATCTGCTGTAATTATTGAAGAAAATGGTTGAATTGTTGAGTCTGTATGACTGCACTGACATGAACAAACTGGTCTGTAGAATTCAGTTACTGCAGTATGGATTTGTTGTGGTTCAATGCTAAAATGAGGAAAACAGTATTGTTTGATTGTTGTATTAAGTTAATGATAAAGGTGTAAAAGCACTGAGGGGTTGGATTAAATCAGCTCATACTTCTTCCTACTCCTTTTCGACCATGCAATATTCAGACATGTATGTGCTGAAGATAGATTCTGTCCATTTAAATGTTTTTTTTTTTGTCTTAATTTGCATGTTCGAAATAAATAAATAAATAAAATACATATGTATAGAAATACATATACTCATGATTTTTTTTTTTTTTCACTTTTTAATCACAACGATGTCCATTGTATTATGTTAAAAACATCTAAAATTATGATTCATAATGGTAGAAAGTTTAAAAATTAAAGGAGAACACAAAGTTTTATCCAAAAAATAAGGGAAGCCGCTCGGCGTTCTTCAGACACACTCGCACCGAGACAAAGACTAAAATAAAAATTGACCATGAGTCGACCTGAGAACACCCGCGAGTTTTCTTTCTTGACCTAAAGTTTTATTTTTCAACATGCATCACCTCTCTGTAAGTAGCTTTGGCTTCCCATTGAACCTGGCAGAGATAATATTAAAATTTAATAAATAAATCACATTACAGAGTTAGAATTGCAGACACTTTCAAGCACTTAAACTAAAATCCAAGCACTTCCCAGACCTTGAAAACACAACATTGAAATTCAAGCATTTTCAAGGATTTCAAGCACCTGTATGAACCCTGAGCGATAGAAAACTGGGGAACAACATGAAACAAAGCACAGTCGAACTAGGGACAAAAAAGGCTGATTCACTGCAGCTGCAAAAAAATAGACATGGTACGAACCCCAACAGTAATAACTCATGGAAACACAGTGGTAAGTGCGTCACTGGGTCAAAAATGCAAACTACAGGTGTGTATATATATATATATATATATATATATATATATATATATATATATATATATATATATATATATATATATATGAAGGAATCAGGTGCTCATCCAGGACAGGGGAGAATACATGAAACACACAAGAGCCAGAAGAGACAAAGAATCGATAATCAATACTAAAATACAACAGCCAAAAACAAGTCTGAAGTGTTTGGACCAAACACATGGTGACAGTGTCCCTGTAGGTAATAAAAGATGTTTATTTTTCTATCAAACTGCCTCAGACTGGTTTGCAGCTCTTGGATATTTTTTTTACTGCTTCATTTTTAACACTGATGATTCAATCTCTCCCTTTTGTTTTTCTATAATAATTCAACTTGTCTCGGTTTCCCTGAGTCTGGCCCACAAATGAAAAATATTTGTGACAAAGTACGCACAGAAAACATGAAGAAAATGAAGTAAAGAAAAGATTATATGTGTATGTGTGTATGTGTACTTGTATGATGTGTGTATATGCAGAAACCTATGTGTGTGTAGACGGATGTATGAGTGTGTGTGTGAATATATATAAAAATATAAAAGAGTAATGTGAAATGAAGAGGGAGCTAAATATATAGCTATTAATAATGTTTTATGGGGAAGAGGTGGGATTAAATAAATTGCCTTCTTCCCACCCCTTTTTCAGGCATGTAAAGAAACTATTGTGCTGTTCTTTGTTCTAAGATCGTCTTGATTGTTGATTTTTGTATTATTATTGTTATTCATTCATTCATTCATTATCTGAACCCACTTTATCCTCACTAGGGTCACGGGGGTCGCTTGGAGCCTATCCCAGCTACTTATCAATATTATTATTATTATTATTATTATTATTATTATTATTAATATTATTATGATGATGATGATGATGTTTTACTTGTTCGCATGTTAAATTTCATTGCATGTTTGGAATAAATCACTACATCAAATCAAATTAAATGAAGAAATCAACTATGAGAAACTAAAATTAAAACTGACGACCAGTTAAATAAAGACTAACCAACACGTATTCAACAAATCAAACCAAATGCAGTGAAAATGTCAAACTGATGCTGAAGCTTCTTGTTACATGTCTCACTGCCTCTGATTCTCTGTATGTGTTGTTACAGTGTGTGTGTCTGTGTGATCATCCTGTTCTGCTGCAGGCCATCGGATCACATGCCTACTTGTCGTAACACACAAAAAAAACTTTCCGCAAAGGGCTGCATGTCAGAGGTCACATACAACACTCTAGTTTTACTGTGAATCAGGAACAATTCAAAACTAGTGGTGCTTGTTAGCGATGTTAGCCTAGCATAGTTGAATATTTTACTGGGAAAATAATGAATGGATTCCTAATTTTACGCCAGAGATTTAATGATGATGGTGATGAAAACAGCAAAAAGTACCACTCTGACGCTTAAATGATAAATCTTAGCAAGTTTGTTTTGAAAAATGAATGAATGGTTGAATGCTTCTTCAGTTCTGCTGCATATACAGTATAAAATAACGATGTATGGACAGACACATTCGCTGCAGGACCTCCAATCATGCTACTTCTACCAGTACTTGGCCTCTTGCCTTTCTACATTTGTAGATTAATTGTGAAGAGAAATTCTGATATTTATTCTGTCTGTATAAATGATCGTGTTGCTTCCTATACCATACGTCCGTACAGAACTGGGTCAAAGGGCTTTCGTTTACTCTACACCTTATGCATGGAATCAACTGCAGAAAGACTGGAAACTGAGTTCATTTCTTTGAGCGCTTTTTGGTCCAAACTGAAAGTTCTTGAGGCCGACTCCATAATCTACACTTGTTTTTCTTAATTTGCTCATAACACAGTTTCTGCAGGTATCAGCAAATCTACTTTAATGCTTTTTAATGCCCTTTTTTAATGCCACTTTAAACAAATTTAATACCCATGTCCAACTGCAGATACAGTTTTATATATAGTTTTATGATGGTTTATCGTTGCTTTAACCAGGTTCTGAACAGTTCCTCCTCCAATCACTTCTGCTGAAACTTGCATTTTCCCATTTTTCCCACATTTGCTAATATTCCCTTCGCTCTTTCGCTACAGCATGAGCACGCTCACAGCACATTGCATTCCAAGCATCTGGTGTTGTGAATTAGTGTATTGGCCATAAACAATAGCCAATTAAAGGGTTCCACCTGTCAATCATCACACTATACTTCCAATCTAAATTATTAAAATGTTTATACAATCAAAATAAATTGTGAATAACAATGCTTTTTTCCATCAAGTGCATTTAATTTTTAATGCCCCTGGACATTGAATTTAATGCTTTTTAATGCCATTTAAAGCCTTAATTTTCACAAAATCTATTTGATGACTTTTAATGACCTACAGAAACTCTACATAAATATTATTTTTATGAACTATTTGATGTCAAATGTGTCAGTTATTTGTGTTTTAACTGTGAAATCTTGTAACTGTGTGTTTGTATTTGCTGCTGCCTATCTTGACCAGGACTCTCTTCTAAAAGCGGTTCTTAATCTGAATGGGATTTTTTTCTTGGTTAAATAAAAAACCAAAAAACCAAAATCAGCTTAGTCATTGAACAAAAAGCTGTATAGAAAAATGAATGAACGATATCAATGGTAATTTTTAAGTCAGCTGCAGGTTTGAGATGAAATGTAAAAAACTGCAAGTATAAGCTTCCTATGTCAGATCGAACTAAAGCTAAATAAGAGCATGTTTGATCTGCAAATGTGAGCTGTGATTATGTGACAAAAGTGAGGATATGTCCTGCAGCTTATCTAAAGCAGTACTTTATCTATTGTTACAAACTTTCTAAAAAAAAAAAAAAAAAAGGTGCTTTGAGGAAGCCTAACTCTTAAATGTCAGCGCAGCATCTTAAATTTACATAAAGTTATTCACAAAGAAGCTGAATCAGAACTGAATATCTGCGGATTCTGAGCAATCCAGGTCGAGGTAAACGTAAACGCTTCGGTAAAAGGCAGCTGGGAAGTGTGGCTGTCTTCTCCTGAATTCCACCACAAATGTACGAATGTATCTGCAGTTTTTTTCCCTTCAGCCTGTTCTGACTGAAGGCTAAGTAGTTCTTACCGCTCCTCAGCGCGTTGTTTGATCTCCTCCCTCCTCCTGGCATATCTCTCCTCATCTCTGTCAGGCCTTTCAGGAGAAAAAAAAATAACACAGGAAACAGAATTAGTGCTGCTCACAAAAGCGGAGAACAACACTTCATCTACATGTGATAAAACCAACCACATTCACCTGAGGACATTTATTTAGAAAAGGAGTATCTGCAGCATGATTTAGATCTGATTCAACTTTCATCATCATTTTTTGGGAACCTGAACAAACAAATTGCGAGAATAAATCTGTCTACAGAAAACAGAGAAATATTAACTCCCAAAAATGAAGCCGTTTTGGGAAGTGTGTGAGTTTGTGTTGCTTGTTCTTCATCCCATTTTTTTAGTAAAATGTTTGAGACAGTGCAAAAAGGGATTTTCAAGGAAGTAAAAAAAAAAAAAGCCTTATTTCTGGAATACTGTTCTTAGTTTTTTGCCTAAAAAGAAAAATATCATTGACAAGCACGTTTTGCACGAGAAAATGTAGTCCTGTTTTGAAGGAAATATGTCTAAAGTATTGTCAAAGACATACTTCAGATTATATTTACAAATTCTAACAATGGACTGTATGACATTCCATCTGACGGACAAGATTGTTTCTTCCTTATTTGAGGAAATATACATGTTGTCTGAATTTTAGAAATGTATGAAATGACAGTAAATGTTATATTAATCTATTTTTAGTCACTGCAAGCATCAAATTTCAGTCAGAACTGACAAAATGCTGTAAGTGTTCATTAAAAAGATAAAAGTTAAAAAGGCTTCTGATGCCTTGATCTATGACAAAGTCTCTTATTTTTAGTGCTTTGTGGAGAAATGCTATGATATAAATTCTTAAAATCAGCTCAATCAAGAAAGGAAGTATTCCGTTTCAAGTAAATACATCCTATTTTGAGTTTTTATTACTTGAAAATCTAGATTAAGATGTAAATTCTTAAAGTGAAAAATTCTTCAAATAACCATTCCCAAGAAAAACAAGTTCATTTGTTTGGAAAAAAAAAAAAAAATCCTGTAAAATTTCAACTCTTTTTTTTTTTTTTTTTAGCTTCAAGAGGTTAGATTCATATGCTAGTTTTGAGAATTCTAGACCATCAAATGATAAAATGAGTTCAATGAGAAAACCACGCACACATACACACACACGTCATAAACAGTATCCGACCCACAGGACAGTGGTAGATAATGATGGAGTGTGAATCCACAGGTTTAATGCAACAGACGAAACACTGCAGTCATTTGTTTTTGAGGTTCTCTACATGTTGATTTCATAATTTATCTATCTGTTTCCTGTTTAGGTAGAAAACTTTAATAAAAACTAAGTTTGTAAGCTCTAAAATGAGAGAGAGTTGTGGTTTTCTGTCCTGAAAAGTGATAGTGTTCAAAAGAAGCTTCAGTAAGGTTAGAATGACCAAACATGGGCATTTTTCAGTCGCAGTATCAAGATACATACAAGTGAAACATAAGGCAGTGACTGACACAGCATTAAAAACTAAAATTTCAGAAAATAAATACACGGACAGAAAAAAGGATTAGGAAAAACTCCAGGATGTTCTGAAGGACACAGTAGTAGTTGTAGTTAAATTGTCTCATTAAGCAACGTCAAAAACAGCCTCCACCCCTTTTTATAGTAAGTTTGTGAATAATAGTTATTATAACATACCTATTCCATCTTAGTGATAAAAAGAATCCCCTAACACCTCTTAAAATAAGCAGATGCTATATGATCCTCTAATCCAGTGTTTTTTATTAGATGCGACCACACCAGTATTCCGATCCTGTATTTATTGGGATGAAAAGACCTTCATCTAGATGTGAATATTTAAGAGGAAGCACATGTTGCAGCATAAATTAAGGTGTTACACGATTCCACTAATTTGCATTTCACATGTTGACCTGCATTTTACATAAACCCATGTTCCTGTCAGTTTATAGATGAATAAATACGATATAGCCTTGATTTATTCATTATGCATCAAGGACATGAACAGTAAACAATTAATAGGGCTATTAATGTTGATATGACAACATTTTTCATAATACTGAGAGCGTAAAGAAGCATGTGCACGTGTAAGCCATATTTTTACCTGCATTGAATTAACTCAGTGGGCTCCACCTTTTGATTCCTCTGCTGGCTCTGTTGAGGTTCTCTTTGGTATTTTCTACCGTATTAGAAGGATGCAGTGCACAGTGACAGGACAGTCCTAGCAGACAGGTGAAGACATCTGTCCAGATTCGATCCCAGGCCACTGTGATACTTATCATTCTTCAGGCACTTTTTACAGGTTTACAGTTGGAGTTTGTCCAAACACCTCATTAACCAGTTACTGTATTGTATATAGGTTGGATTTACATGACTATAGAGCAGGGGTGTCAAACATGCGTCCCGGGGGCCAAATGCGTCCCCCCAAAGGTTCCAATCCGACCCCTGGGATGAATTTACAAAGTGTAAAAATTCCATAGTCAAGGCTGTCAAAGTCATTTTAGTTTGTTCCACATACAGACCAATACGATCTCGAGTAAAATAATAGCATAACAACCTACAAAAAATAACGACTCCATATTTTCTACTCAGATGTGAAAAAAATATGACATTATGCCTATAAACAATGACAACTTCAAAGTGCAAAAAATAACATTAAATTATGGAAACATTTACATTTACAATCTATCCTGTAACAATAAAATGTGAATAACCTGGACAAATATGAAGAATCTGAAATGTATAGAGAAAATTAAGCACAATTTTAACAACTTTCTGCTTGTTGTTAAAAGTTTAGTGTCTTTGCAGATCTGATTCAGAATGCACATGTACAAATGAGAAGTGGAGGCAGAAGACTGTTAAAATCACACTTATTTTTCTTGAGAAATTTCCAGTTTTTTTTAGGTATTGACATCTTTTTCATTTGGATAGTTTATAGAAGTAAGTATTTTCGTAATTTAATGGTGGATGTTGCACTAAAACACAGACAAAAATTGTCAGTTGTCATTATTTACAGGTTCTCCTGTTCTTATTTGACTGGTTGGGTCCACTGCAGATCAGATCAGACTGAATGTGGAACCTGAAAGAACAGGAGTTTGAGAACCCTGATATAGAGTGTCTGTATGATCTTTTATACTACTTTGTTGATTCTTTTTCTATTTTCATGCCAGATAGATAGATAGATAGATAGATAGATGAAACAGCATTGTATGCATCTGTATGTCTTGTGCATTTAGTGAATTGACGATTAAACTAAAACAAAACATAATGCATCCTCTAGGTCCACTCTGCAAATCCAGGAACTGATAAGAGGAAGTGAAAATCAAGTTTTCGAAAAGATCCTCAGCTCTTTTTTTTTTTTTTTTTGAGCATGGCCAAGAATTCTACTCTAGACACAATACACCACAGAAGTACTACTTTTACTACTGGCTTACTCAGTTGTAATTATTGAACTCAGTACAGGGTTCCTACACATTTGAAATTTCTAAATTCCATACTTTTCAAGACCCTTATTTCCAGATGTCTTGGTAAAAAAATTCCAACCAGTCTTCATATTTGGGATTTAAGAGCCAGTCGTCAGAGAATTTCCATCTACCCATTATGAGTTCTGCCAACGATCATACATGCATGTTGAACAGCTCGCTCATGAACAGTGTGTGGACGTCACCTGTCCGTCAAAGCAGCAGTGAAACTTGACAACACCTGGGCGGGGCTTAAAATGGGTTAAGAGCAGATAAGAGCAGAAGGCGGGATATTCAACTTGTCAATCTGCCCAAATGTTTTCTGGGACATGTACCCGACTGTATGTGCTCTCACACAAACATTTTAGCTGCACTAGCAAGCACCTTAAAAAAAACAGATGGATCCATTTCTTTTTATAGATATTCATAATTTTTGTCTTAGAAAATAGAACAGTGGTAAGAGTCTTGGAAACATGAATGCTTTCCCATACATTTGTTTTCATTTTCCATACTTTTCCATGCTTGCGTAGGGATCGTGTTAGTGATGTTTTCCCTGGTTTTGGTCTTTTTATGCTCCGTTTAGAACCAACTCTATTGGTCACGTGTTAAATGAAGTCAAAGCCATTTCTGACATTGTGTCCACTCTAAGGGTCGGATCCACTAAGATCCCAATTTGTGTGTCCTAATTTGCTTGCGCAATCTAGCTCTATTTTTTTTTTTTTTAACGTCATTCCAAAAATGTTCACACAAGGGTGAAAAATGCGTTCTCGGCATCTTGTTTCATTGTTTCGATGTCTCCTAACCACTTCCATAAGTGCACAATTACGCATCCAAACCGTTTGCACCTCCTTTTCAGATGTATTACATACACACTCAGTTTCCATCAGCAAAATTGCTTTCAGGTTTGATAAATCACTTTGTGTGCACTAAATTATTATATTTCCAGTTTCTCCTCCAAGGACAAGCACAATTGCATGTAAACACCCCATATTGCATATTCATTGTGGTAGGGATGCATCGATTCTGATACGAGTATCGGTTCCGATACTCAGTGTTTGTACTCGTATTCGTACTCATAAAAGTAATCCGACACAAATGCACCGATACCACTTCTGTCCGTGTGCCCTTCCCAGTTCAGTGCAGCAGGTACGAGGAGGAGGAATAATGTGTGTGAGTGTGAAGAGTGTGGAGACTGAACTAAATAAATGAGGCTGATCAAAGTAAGGCTGACTGACAGTACCGTTCAGACACACACAGATACAGACGCAGCCTTCTGTCCGTCCTCTGCGTACATTCCATCTGTTTTCCAGGTGATGGAGGATGAGTACCCAGACGGAGAGTGGTAAGGAATGGTGCGGACCGCTGCCAGCGGAAGTGAAAATGAAACTTCTGGCTCATTTGTCTTTTCTCTTCTTGCTGAAGCTAAACTTTTAAACCTTACCAGAGAAAACGCTGCAACATTAGCATCACAGTAGTGTTCCCTCTGTCGTCTACAGGTTTGTTATTACTGACTTTCTTCTTCTTCTTCATTAAACTTTCCTCTTCTTCATGGTACTTGTCCAGTATGGTTAATTCAGAGCAGTGCCCCCTGGTGGATTAATTGTCAAACGCTCATTCCAACACATTAAATGTCAGTAGCAGCACTTTGTTCCAGTCAGACTAATGACAACGACGATAAAGCACATTTACAAAAGGAACTAACAACTGGAATGGGATTATTAAGGACTAGGATTGGTACTCGGTATCAGCAAGTACTCAAATGTAAGTACTCATACTTGGTCTGGAAAAAAATGGTATCGGTGCATGCCTACATTGTGGCAAAAGTACTAACTGGATGCAGACGCGCTATTTTGCACCTTTGAAAGACACAACCCTTAATGTGCACTGTTAGTAAATCAGTTCGTACATTTTTTTGCGTGTGCAATGAGTTTGCACATGTTTTAACATATGCAAACCTTTAGTAGGTCCCACCCTAAAGTGTTTCAGCTGAAATGTCAGTCTTGTTGTGTAGCCTTACCTTGACCGACCGCTCTTGCAGCAGCAGCAGTAGCAGCAGCACACGGTGATGGAGAGGACGATGACTCCACCCAGCACGCCCAGGGTGATGATCAGGGCCTCAAAGTTCACTGGATTAAGAACAAAACCAATCATTTTTATCAGTCCTAACATTTACTGGATTGTTCTTCTTTCTGCTCCTTTCCATTCATTCATCTGAACCTGTTTTAACCTCACTAGGGTCGTGGGTGTGTGTGTGCTGGAGCCTATCTCAGCTACCTATGGGCGAAGGCGGGGTACACCCTGGACGAGTCACCAGTTCATCGCAGGGCTGACACTCTGAGCCACTTTTACACAAACAGTCAATGGTGGAAAAAAAATGACATGGTGATCCCACCTTTTTTCCACCACTGACTGATTTCCAGAGCCAAGACAAAGGAGGAACAGAGGTGAGGCAGGCTGCACTTTTACACAGCGGACCTGCGGCCTGGAATCAAACAGGCGATGACACAGCGCAGCGCACAGTGTGACGTATAACTTACACACTTGCTTTTTGAATATGCAAATGACTTTGTTTTCATGTCTATGTATATGTATGTGTTTTTGTTTTTGTGTATTTGTTGCATTTTCTTATAATCTGTTTCATTCATAAGGATGAAGTAGGATTATTTTCTTTGTTGCATATTTGAAATAAACTAAACTAAACTTTCACGTCGGAAATACCCCGAGCAGAGTCGACCCATCTTTCAGTGTTCCACAAATGTTAGTATGGATAGAGTCCTCCACTTGAAATGACAACAGCTCGTGGATCTCGGCGTCTCCCCAGTTCGACATCTTTCTGATCACATTCATATGTTTGTTTACTGTACAGGCCCATGCTCATTTTTAACCCCCCACCCCAGGGTCGCATGCGCAATATGTTATCAAAACGTCATACCTTAGTTGCAGAACGAGAGGTGTTCCTTTTACACAGCATTCCAGAATTATGATTCACCTTTACCACAGCTCTATTACTACCTTCAGAGGCGTTACAGAGGAGGGACCAAACTATCCCACCATTTCATTTACACAGAATACAGGTGAAACATTCCTGTAACAGAAGTGCTGTGTAAAAGGGGCTATGGAGACGAACAAATAATCACTTTCACATTCACACCTATGGGTAATTTACATTAACCTACTAGTGGTGGGACGAAGCTGGGGTACCTAGACAGAACAAACTCCACTTATGCCACGTTTCCACTGCGTGGTATCGGCTTGGCTCGACTCGACTCGGCCTTTTTGCATTTCCATTACAAAAAAGGACCTGGAATCTGAAACCCGGTACTAGTTTTTTGGTATCACCTCTGCAGAGGTTCCAGGACTGGGGACCAGATACTAAAAGGTGACGCGTAAACACTGCAGACCACTGATTGGTCTGACAGTTGTCTCTGTGACCCACCCTTTTACACAAAACAGATGCGTTAGTGGACAGTAAATATAGCGGTACATTAATCCACATGAGAACAGCCCCAAACTACACCAGGGTCGGTCCAGGAGATTCAGTCTGTGGTGGCCGACGTAAAAATTCAGACGAGACAACATGCAACGAGTGAGTTTATCAGCAACTCTGAACAGACGACATGGAAATAACGCGCCGCATCGCTATGACGACCAGGTACTGTAAAGTCAGTAGTATCCTGTAATGGAAACGGTCTGCAGGAATACTGAGCCGAGCCGGTTCCTCGTAGTGGAAACGCGGCAATAGAAAGGTCCCTGGTTGGAATCGAAGCCAAGACCTTCTTGCTGTGGGGGGGCAGTGCTATCCACTGCACCGCTGTGTGCTCCCCTTTTCATTCACAATGTGGTCAGTTTGCTGAAACCTAAAAGCAGATTTTGTCTTTCGGTGTCTTTCTCTTATCATGTCAAATAAATAAATAAATACATAAATAAATAAATAAATAAATACTGTGATTCAGAGGGATTTTTTTTCCCATGAACTGAACATCAAACCTCAGCTCCTTCTTTCCCTCTGCTTAAAATGATGCTCTGAATAATTTGGTGATGCTGCCATCTGCTGGAGTTTTAACAGAACTACATGTTGTGATGCACTGATTTTAACAACACGCTTTCATTTCCAGTGAAACACAACTGAGGCATTGAACATGTTGTTTTCTAAGACCTGAAACTCTTCTGGCCGCAGTAAACCTTTACGTGTGTGTGTTGAGGCGTTATCACTTATTCAGATCAATGGTTAATGGTTTAACGCCAACGCTTCATTATGTTCCCTGGTTTTCTTCTAATGTGCTGAATGGTCTGTTGGATTAACATACTGTATATATAATCAAAAAGAATCCCAAATCTTAGGAGGGCTTTGGGGGCCGTTTTCCAGTGTAGTGTTAATGAGTCTTGTACGTATTTGACAGAACTGGGTTATGGCTAATTTACGATGACTGCTTTAATTCCTGGAAGGTCCTCCCTCAGTGCATTACCTTCAACTCCCAAGTACATGTAAGACATTCCAGAGGTTCCACTCCTTAACAAAGACTTTTCAAATGTTAGAAAATACAAGATATTATCTCATTTTAATTAACACATTAAGTTTTAAGAAATTATTCCATTGTAACAGGACAGTATTACTAATTACATCAAACTTTTAATGACTTGGTTCATAAAAAAGAAATAGGGAAAATATTATTAAAATACCTATTCATCACATACGGTTCTAATCTGTTTTTCTCATCTAGCGTTAAAGTTGGATAAAGTTGGCTTTTAACCCTGACCTTTAACGCTGCAGTTTTACCGTCTTTACTTAGAATTATGCGACACTTTTAATTAGAGAAAACGCTTATACTGGATTAAACAACACGATTCCATTTCCTGTGAAACATGAAGAGAAACCAGGCTGATCAGTCATTTTAACATCATCTAAACCGTCTCAGTTTTTAGTCGCATCTTCTTTTATTTTTCAGTTTTATCCATATTCTAAGTTATTTTATGTGACGTTTTAATACATTATTTTACTATTTTGTTTGTTATTTGATTCACTCGACTGCTTTCCTGCCTCTTTATTTATCATTAAGCTATATCCATCAAGTTTTTTTGGGGAGGGGGAAATATCTGTAATTTAATGTTAACATGAATAATATATATCCAAATAAAGTAAGAGCTAAAGTAAGACTAACTGACCATTTTCTGTCAGTTGGAGCAGGAGATGATCTAATCTGGTCAGACTAAAAGACTGTATATTTGCAGTCGTTTTATGTTTGAAATAAGCACTTCAGGGCAAAATAGTAACTTTAAGTCAAGAAAATATTGTTCAGTAAATCCATATACATGACCATGACGTCTAAAAACAACTACAAAAACATTTGTGGTGTGATTTTTAATTCTAATCACATACACATTAAAATCTTTTAACATTACTTTATTCTTAATTTAGAGTTTGGTTTAATGTATTTGTGTATTTACAGGTATTTCCCAAACCTCTGATAAATTAGCTATCCTTTTGCTGGTAGTGAAAGTATATTTCCTAATCTACCGCCATAAAAAGTCCTTATTTTTCCCTCACATCTTGTCCAAAGTTTAGGGGGACTTCCTGCAAAGTACTTTCAGTTCATTCACAGTTAAGAAATTACAAATGTAGCTTGGAAAAGCAACTCAACCACGAGAGAGAGGAAGCAGGTAGACGATGCAGGGATATAATTTTTTCTGTTAGTCGGTTTATTTAATGATACACAACAGATATACATCTGTTCATACATCTGAGTTCAACTATGGAATAAGTCCAGCATGGATTTAAGAATGTGTAGCCCATGTTTGATATTTAAAAAAATGGTACGTAAGGCAATTTTTGAAGGATACAATTGTTAAGATCTAATAAGTAATGAGTAAATAATTCATTTTTGATTCTACATTAAATTACCATTAATTTGGTGGGTTAAGTTTTCTATTTTTCTGGTTTATTTTCACCTTTTTATGTTTTTGCTTGTTTGTTTGGATGTATGCATTGTTGTTTTTGTTTTTTTTTTCTTTTCCTATACTGAATGCTGGGTAGCTGAATTTGTTCTGTCGGACAGGCATTAATAGAAGCATTCTGCTTCTGCCTGGGCCTGTTCAGTCATTAACCTGTTGGTAATGTTTGTAATGTTTGTAGTGTTGTTGTTGACACTGGTTGAGTTGAATAGAATAGAATGCCTTTATTGTCATTATATATATTCATTCATTCATTTTCTGAACCCGCTTTATCCTCACTAGGGTCACGGGGGTCTGTTGGAGCCTATCCCAGCTACATAGGGGCGAAGGCGGGGTACACCCTGGACAAGTCGCCAGTTCATCACAGGGCTGAACATATAGAGACAAACAATCACTCTCACATTCACACCTATGGGCAATTTAGATTAACCAATTAACCTATCAGTGCATGTCTTTGGATGGTGGGAGGAAGCCGGAGTACCCGGAGAGAACCCACACAGACACGGGGAGAACATATAAACTCCACACAGAAAGGTCCCACCCCCCGTCGACTGGTGTTGGAATCGAACCCAGGACCTTCTTGCTGTGAGGCACGAGTGCTAACCACTGCACCACCGTGTCGCCCGTCATTATATATATGTGCAACGAAATTATGACAGACAACTCTCTGGTGGTGTGTAGTGCAAAACAGCTTCAAGAAGGAAGTGTAAATATATATACAGTATAAAAACAGGCATGTCACCAACCAAGAAAACAGTCCAGATAAGTATATACTGCACTGTGACCCTGGCTGAACACTATGACATATGTTAAATATATGTCCTTTGTGAGGTCCTGTCATTGCAGTGTGTTCAGTACCCGTATTGCACTTGGATAAAACGTACTGCTAAATCTGGAGGTGCGGGCTTGGATGGACCTGTACCTCCTCCCTGAGGGCAACAGTGAGAACAGGCTGTGTCCAGGATGTGAACCGTCCAGGCTGATGCTTCTGGCCCTGCGCAGACACCTGGTGTTATAAATGTCTAACAGAGAGGACAGCTGGACTCCTATGATGTTCTGAGCTGACTTTCTGACTCTTTCCAGAGCCTTCTTGACAGCCTGAGAGCTACTCCTATACCACACTAAGATGTTGTGGGTAAGGATGCTCTCCACAGAACATGTATAGGACAGCAGCAGTTCCTGGGACAGGTTCAACCTTCTCAGTGACCTTAAAAAGTACAGGCACTGCTGTGCTTTTTTCACATGGGTACTGGTGTTAGTGCTCCATGTGAGGTCCTGAGAAATGTATGTACCCAGGAATCTGAAGTCACTGACCCACTCCACGGTGTCCCCTTGGATCAGAAGGGGAGGGGGATCCTCCCTCTTCCTTCTGAAGTCCAGCACCAACTCCTTTGTTTTCAAGGAGTTGAGTGCCAGATTATTAAGGGAACACCAGGTAGTGAGGTTCAGGACCTCCCCTCTGTAGGCTGTTTCATCATTGTTGTGGATCAGCCCCACCACAGTAGTATCATCTGCAAATTTGACAAGTTGTATTATTATGTGATGACTGAATAAAGAATTTCATCATGACCATCATCATCATCATCACCACCACCACAGTTTCTTCTTCTTAACCAATCAGGTAACTTGTGTTAATAACTAAAAGTCTGCTGTTTGTTTAACAGAACCTCCCATTACTACATATAACCAGTGGGTATTTACCTTCAACACCAACACTGGAACTAGAAGGTTTTCTTTTTTACCAGAAGAAGAGTACGGCTTTTTATGTTTCTGAGTGCTCTACTCAGTGTACTCTATGAGGTTTGTACGGTCTGTAGTTCTAGGGTTCACACTAAAAAAGGCGAAGCCATGTTAAGGCTTTAAAGCACTGAGACAGAGCTGCAACTTCCTCAATTTCCAACACACTTTCTGCATTTGAAAGTCAAATGTTTTCTGAAACAAGTCACTGTTTTGTTCGACAGTTTCGTTCTCTGGTGAAACCCTATAACACATTATTCCCGTTGACTTCCTGAGTAGTAAAGCACAAGAGGGATTATTGATTAAGCCGCAGTAAAATGAGAAATAAAAAGAGAAAAGGAGATTTAGTCTTTCACATCATAACAAGGAAAATAAAACTCACGCCAGCACACTCCCCATCGGGCCTCGGACAGTTTGCATAGAGACGCTGGAGGCAGCAGCCAGGTCACGGGGTAATCTGTGCAGTTGTTGTTGGCGAAACACCACAGACACTGAGCAGAAAAGATAACACAGATCACAATATTTAATATATGAATTAGACCTCATTTTGGCTCTGACAGCTAACTTGGAATGATTTATCTTTTAGTTTGAGCATTCAATTAATCAACAATACTGTGATAACTGGTTTCAGTAGACACTTCCCAAGCGTTTAAGGACAAAATGTCCAACTTCTATGACACTGGCTCATATTTTCTTGTTTCTTTCCTCCTCTATGACAGTAAACTGAACATGTACTGTGGACAAAACAAGACACTAAAGTGATAGTGGGTGTTTAAAGGCCAATGTAATAACTATAAACGGGAGTAAAACAAGCGATAAACAATGATAATATCATGTTGTACCAGCCCATCAAATATTTGTCACTTCAAGTCCAAAATGGAATACTTTCACTTTTTTACAAACAGGGTGACTCTTGAACTGAACACTAAGTCCAAGTAATAAATACCTGGAAAAAATCTGGATCATTACACTTCAAACACAAAGCAATAAATCAACGACTTGAAAGAAAAAAAAAAAAAAAAAAAATCAAGGTGGGAGGGATTTTTATCTTTTGACCTACATGTTCCCTCAAAACTCTGCCTTAGTGGATCAAACCATGTACAAAGTCTATTTCTAATTAAAAGACACCTTTTGAAGCTTTTGGGAAACATTTTTTCACCATCACCTCACACATATTAAACCAAAATGATCAATTAGACAAAGATTAAATTGACAGATTAATCGACAATGAAAACAATTGTTCACTGCAGCTCTAAATCTGTGATCATTCTGCCCCCCATGAGAAACCTGCCGCATAAAACTACAGGCACATTTTTAAACACATTTTTGCTGCTTTTAATTTGAGTTAAAGGTTGGTCAGTACTGTGGAATAACAGCTATGATTTTATAATAAAAAATATAAGTAATTACACTTGTGTTTTCATAAGGTGGTAATCAGAGTACAGCTGCACTATTAATATCAATACATCACTTAAAGGGATTACGTTCCTACTACATAAAGCATATCTGCATCATCGTTGGCATTGTTGTGAGCAGTGTAATCTACTACCTGTCCATGTGCAATGAAGAGGATGAAGTTACAATGGGCAATCGAGTTACCTGTTGATTTCCGTAACTGCAATTTATATTCTTTTAGACTCAAACCATGCTGTGAGAAAATACAGATGGCAATGGTACCATTCATTATTATAAGTTACAACAAAAAGCACTACTAAAATGAAATTTACTAATGAAAATGCATTAATGAAAACAAATGTAACTTTAAATCCACATGACTTTATTTCAATCTCTGTTAATGTGGATGTTGCTTCTGGGAAGTCAAAATGAAACTGGGTTGTTGTACTTTTTACCAGACAAAACACCACAATAAAATGTGTTTACATAGTGTTACAGTTGATTAAGTTTTAGTAAATGTCCAGGTTGACTCGTAGGTTCAGTCTACTTTAGCCACTAATATCAAGTGACACATCCAGTCACTGTTACATAAAAGACTTTCAAGTATTTAGAATGCCTTTCTTTAGAAAATCTGAGGGCATGTAGTCTGCAGTTCAACCATGACAGACCATAAAGTGAGAAAGTTCAGCTGATCGGTCATTTTATGTGTTGAAAAATTCTACCAAAAAGTACTTCAGCTGTATTCTAACTGGGCCACATGCTTTTAAAGACTTATTAAGACTCATTTTGATGGAGAAGTTAACAGAAACAGAAACTGTTTTTTCAAAGTGACTTGCATTTTCTCATGTGTGTCTCCTGTTGACTCTGGTGTTGTTTACTGTGTTTTATAGCTATTCTGACTATTACACCAACTTAAAATGAGTTTTTCTAATAATCACTTCACTCATAGTAGGAAACATTTGACCAAAATGCACTTCTGCTGTATTTAATCTACACCAAACACTTTCAGACACACAATTTGGCACATATTAACCCTTTCATGCATCCTAGTCACTACAGTGGACAGTTATTCTCCAGCTCTAGTTTCGTTTTGCATATATTCATGGGTTTGTTTGTTTTAATTCCATATCAGCCGACACAGTGGACGCTTATGCATCATCCCATACGCTGACATTCATACCATTACTGTAACTTTATGTTCATGATAAATCTGATCTGCAGTAACATGACTGAGTGTAAATCAATTGCTAATTGTTATAAGACTGCAATTAACATTTTTCTTCAACAAAAAGATTTTTTTTTAATATTATCTCCATGAAGTGAGTAAGAACTAGTATTAGAGGATGATAAAAGGTGAGAAAACATCAGATTAGCTGCATCAAAAATGCTTTTTTTTCATAGTTTTCACACAGTATATCACTTTCTGATATTGCATTTTAAATACATGTTTCTTTGCTTTAAAAATTAAATACATGGTGTCCAAATGAGTGGACATTTTTGTAACTCCACGAAAAATAGCTTAACTGGAAAAAAAAAAAAAAAAAAATCAATCTCACTGTTTTTTCATGCCTAAAAAGGAATAAAAACACTCAGGAAAAAAAATCTTGACCAAGATTCTCATATTTTATGCATCAAAGGGTTAATAGAGAACTTCATGGAAACAGAAACATGCACTTTCTCATGTGTGTCTCCTGTTGACTCTGGTGTTGTTTACTGTGTTTTATAGCTATTCCAACTCTATTACACCAACTTAAAATGAGTTTTTCTAATAATCATTTCACTCACAGTAGGAAATATTCAACCAAATTCACTTTTGCTGTACTTTATCAACGCCAAACACTTTCAGACGCCTGATTTGGCACATATTGACAGAGAACTTAATGGAAACATAAACATGCATTTTCTCATGTGTGTCTCCTGTTGACTCTGGTGTTGTTTACTGTGTTTTATAGCTATTCTGACTATTACACCAACTTAAAATGAGTTTTTCTAATAATCATTTCACTCACAGTAGGAAATATTCAACCAAATTCACTTTTGCTGTACTTTATCAACGCCAAACACTTTCAGACGCCTGATTTGGCACATATTGACAGAGAACTTAATGGAAACATAAACATGCATTTTCTCATGTGTGTCTCCTGTTGACTCTGGTGTTGTTTACTGTGTTTTATAGCTATTCTGACTCTATTGCACCAATTTAAAATGAGTTTTTCTAATAATCATTTTACTCATAGTAGGAAACATTCAACCAAAATGCACTTCTGCTGTATTTAATCTACACCAAACACTTTCAGACACCTGTTTTGACCCATGTTGATAGAAAACCTAATGGAAACGCATGGTCAGGTGACATTTTGTTGAAGTCATTCCTAATGGAAACAAAGCAAAGCAGATTAAACTGTGGAAAGATAAGTGCGCCATTATTAAGAGCTCAACATGGTGAAGATAAAATAAGTGTGTGACAGGGTAAAGTTCAAGGTATACTTTATTACCTTTGCATGAGGAACACAGGTATCACACGTTGTGTAGGAAGAACAGGCTGAAATGAGACAAAACAACCAGGAAAGAAAGTCAAAAACCTTCCTACTGCTCTACTATGACCACAAACAGCACCCGTGACCCGCTTCAAAACACGTAGCATGGCATTGTTTTAGTCACTCATTAGCTCTACGGTACCACATAAGCTCCTAACACTAAGTCCCATGTAAATGAGTCAAACGTCCACACAGTGTTTTCAGTAGTTCAGTCCAGTGGAACTCACGGGATGGTGGAGGGGCTGTTGTTTGGCTTCCTCCGAGGCTAGCAAAGCTAACCAGCAGCACAAAGGCAGCGGCAAACACCCACGAAGGAACTTTTATCATCATCGTGGTCCAAGTAGTCATCAGTAAAAAAAGAACAAAGTAAGAAAAACAGCAGAGAACACAGTACAGAGGCCGTTCCCTCGATGAGCTCGTCTTTCTCCGACAGTCTGTTTGTTTCTATTTTGCGTTCAGCGGTCACTTCCGGGATGTTTGGGGTTAGCGTGGTTAAATAAACTTATGCGTCCCGAGCGGGCGGGGTTAATGCGTTTCAAAATCGATTTCATATAGCCGCCATACAGCACCGCCCGTCCAATATTACCTGTGTGTATTTTCTGGTGCTCCGACTTGGTTAATTATATCCAACCGCAATCTACGCAGGTTGGAAAGTAGGGCGATTTTATTTTATTTTATTTTATTTTTATGGCATTTAATCAATTTTTGCTCTATTGTTTTTTTAACCATAAAAGTTACTAAATAGGGAACTTTATGCCTAGTTAAAATGTACTTTTTTCCCAGTACTATTCTCTACTCTTACATCCTACCATTCATCTTGACAACGTTTTGTGTATGTTTTTTTTTTTTTATCCTTTATTTAACCAGGAGGTTCCCATTTAGCCCATAAAGAACTGGTGGTACTTCTGTGTCAGTTCCCAAATGAATTTTTCTCTCTATTTAAACTTTCTTAAGTTATTTATCCCCATTTATTATCATATTATCCTCTTTATTTTGGATTTTTTTCCACTATATATTATCTATTTTCCTATATTTAATTCACTGATCATGTAGATGTTCATTAAAGCTCAGAGTAAATTCAAAGGTTACTTCATCCAAACAGAGATGAACTGTTTGTGCAGTTGGAAAAATTCCAACAGTTTCTGAAACCTGAGACATTGTGCTTTATAGGTTTTATGGAGTCATATCGGTAATTTCACTCATGCCTGTGGTAGAAGATGGAGAAGAAGCCATTTTAGCAGAATTGTAACATGCAGTAAATTATAATGTAACTGCTAGATTTTGAAAGATCTGGAAAAAAAAGTGCTCTGGAAAAATAGGCAAACGAACTCTCAGCATATTTTCTAACCTTTTTATAGTCAAAATAAGAAAAAAAGTCCACACAGACTATTTTAGGTTGAGGGTTTAAAGGGTTAGCCCATAAAGACCCAGTGTTACTTTAGTTCTCAAATAAATTTCTACCAAAATTCACTAATTCTTGTGTGATTTAACACCATTTATTGTAATACTTTCCTCTGTATTTTGCTATTTTTCCCAGTCAACATCAGATATTTTCCTGTTTTTAATTTAGATGCTCATAAAAGCTCAGATTAAAGTTGAGAGTTATATCAAAAACAGAGAACTGAAGTAAAAGTGCCTTTTTTTAAGCAAATCTCTCATTAACTGAACATAATCCCAGTGTGTCCATCCACTGTCATTGATCCAGCCCCATGGGTTTTACTGGTGAATCAGTGTTGTAGAAGATGATGGTGTTTCCACTGTAACTACGGAGCCTCTGAACTTCCAAATGGGTCATATCTGATGACCATGAAAAGACGAAAAACTGCATTTTACAACAATTATTTACATGTATTGATAGGATTAGTGGATCGACAGGTATTAGACATATTAGACCATAGATGCTTGTGGTCTACAGGGGTTGTTTGGGTCTTATTGGTTAGATACAGGATTTCATCTTCCAAAAAGTCCTGGTCAAAATGACAACAAAATACACCTAATGATGTTTTCTAGACTAATAAAAAGTGAGATGTCTCAGAAAACTTTGTCCGTCTACATTCATAAGGGACCACCCTGAAGACATTAATAAATGATGAGTACTTGCTGGAGGCCATCCATCACAGACTTTGTGTGTTATGTTGTGTGACAAGTTTATCAGGAGCTGTAAATGCATCGCCTGCAGTATTTCTACATGAGTTACTACTGTATTTCACAATGAGATGTTGCAAAGTGTAGGCCTCAGGAGATAAAGTTAAACATAGGGTGTGATCTGGTTGACTTTTATTCTCCTCAGTTTCTTCTTTTACTTGTTGCAGACACAGTAGGAAACACACAGATTACTATACCACAAAATGTTATAGAACCCTTCTGCTGTACAATAGTACCAGGATAAATACCAGAGTGCTAAATATAAATGAAGAAAGCTCAGTGGTTCCATAAACACTTACAGTGGGAAACTGTTTGGCCCGGACAGCTGTAGTGTGTAGTTTTATTGGTACAGGGGGGCTGAAGTTGCCACTGTACTACTCATCATGGACTCATTTGTGAAATTCTCACTTCCAGTTACATTTCCCAAAACACTAAGTGCCCACTCGTCACAGAAAGTGCCTCAGAATTAAACTGACTGCAAGTTTAAAGAATTAATTTCACACAAAAAAATAGGAGCCAAGAAAATTTTAGCTGCACTGAGGGACAGTGAAACACCTCCGTAAAAACCTCTGTTATAATTTAATCAATTAACCTACGAGATAGCCGATAGAAAACTAATCTAGCATTGCATTTCAACAACCAGGTAATGGTTTGAATATTTAGTTTGAAATAAAAAAGGTGGATATTTCTAAAATCTAGGTTTCAGACTGTTGGTTTTGACTGTCATGGTCCCTTAACTGGGGCTACACGTAGTATTTGTACTTAAAACACTAGTGAATTACCTAAAATTACTACCACAGTGTTTAAAATAAAGAGCTGACTTCTGCCAAAGATGTCTGTATTGGATTGAAGAAATGTGAACGGAGTACATTTCCACTGACGGGCTGATTATTATGTGACCACTAGAGGGAGTAGTGAGTCACTCTGCCTTCTCCCATGGGGAAGAAAACCAACACCACAGGGCCTTTGAGCAAAGCAAGAGAGAGACCAGATGGGATGAGAACCACTAAGAAACAACCTTTTTGAGTTGGTGATAAAAGCTAGAAGCGATATTGTGGTTTTCTCCACTGGACACAGCTCTAAATGAAAAGAATGGAATTTGATGCTGGAATTGCAGCATTTCTTCTCCACAGGTGAGTTTGAATATGACTCTTATGAAGGTATAAACTTATTATTTGATGATATTATCTTTGCCAAGTTGTTGCTTGTTGATCCACAATTCAGACTAAACTGTGACAGTTCTGACTTTGGTCGATTTCAAACAGATCTTTAGTCCAGCTATTGACAACACAAATCATATAGAAAACGGAGGTGACTAGTCATGGTGGGCTACACTGGGAATGTTGGCATCACTGATTCCAAGCAAACACAGGGTTAGTATCGCACATACGGATACTTTTTACTTGAAATGTCATGATCATTGAATAATTGTGTGATTTTGCCTTTAGTTAGCTGATTATGGTAAAACTCAGGGCATAGATTTTAGGCAAATCAACATGTTTTTACTCACATCACGTGGCTGTTTCCCTGTCAGCTGCAGTGAATAAGCTCCACACAGCGCTGCTCTTTTGCTCTCCGCCATCACAGGCTGCTCTCAGTCGGTGCTCGGACTCTACGCTCTCCGGCAGAGTGGAGGGGAGGGGCAAAGTGTGCCTGAGAGAGAGGGAGAGAGAGAGAGAGACAGACAGACAGAAAGACAGAGAGGTGTGCTATTTGCACAGACAGACTTGGAGAGAAGCTACGCTCACATGAACTTTGTGAGGAAATTCGAGTAATGGACTCTATGATGCTCCGCCCCACTACTTCCTGAACGTCAGGTGCCTCCTTTATTTCCTGTCTTTCATTACTGGACACACTGATTAGTCCAGGTGTGCCTAATTAATAATCAGTAGTTGCAGCAAGAAGTAGCAGACACACCTGGATTAATCAGTGTGTCCAATAATGAAAGACAGGAAACAAAGGAGGCACCTGAAGTTCAGGAAGTAGTGGGGCGGAGCATAGAGTCCATTTCTTGGACGAATAGAAGAGACACTGCAACAAAAGTATCGATCTCATCAAGCTAGAATCGATCCGATACCGATACTCACCTTAGTAGCAATACTATGGATATTTAGATGGATGCACCCAGCCGTAGTGATAAATGGTTTTACTGTGGCTGTTTTCTGTCTAAAACCAGAGCTAACAGAGTTAGAATGTAAACCAGGGCTGTCAGACTCATTTTAGTTCAGGTCCACATTCAGTCTAATCTGATCTAAAGGGGGCCGGACCAGTAAAAGAATATAAATAATAGGAGAAGAACTGATAAATAATGTCAACTCCAAAGTTTTATCGATGTTTTTGAGTGAAAAAAGTAAAATTCCATGATGAAAATGTTTACATCTATGAACTATACTTGAACATAACATGAACAAATATGAACAACCTGAAAATTCTGAAGAAAAAAAGTGCAATGTTAACAATATTAGACCTAAGTTGATCATTTGTACATGTGCATCACAACTGAAAGATTTAGTAACAGGCAGAATATTGTTAAAATTCCACATATTTCTCTAAAGACATTTCAGATTGTTCATATTTGTTCAGGATATTCATATATTTTGTAAAAGGATAGTCTGTAAATGTTTTTTTTTTTTTTTCTTCTTCTAATTTTACTTTTTTTTTATACTAAAACAAAGAGTAAAATTTGCAGTTTTCATTATTTATAGGTTATTATGATAATATTTTATTAGTCTGATCCACTTTAGTTTGGATTGACCTGAAATGATTCGAACATCCTTGATTGTTAATATCTTCAGTGTAATTTTTATATTTCACAGATTCATCCCAGGGGTCAGACTGGACCCTTTGGTGGGCCGGATTTGGCCCCGGGACGCATGTTTGACACCTGTGATGTAAACTATCAGCTGATGCAGGACATGAAGTTAATAAGACCCAGTGTTATTTTGAGTGACTGACAAACTGGGAAACAGCAAAAAGAAAGAATGAGTTGAAGGTTGTGAGATTAGAGTGAGGCCATCTGGTGCTTTTCTCTGTCATAATCAGTATAATTTTAAAAATCAATGTGAAATTGGCCACTTGTGCAGCACAGGAGCATCGTGTTTATAATTCTAGAGGCCAGAACCTTTTTACAAAAAGTGGATAATCGTCTTCTGAACAGTCGGTGTCACTGAAATGTGAACGCAGAAGCAGCTCTTTGTTTGGAACATGTGATGCTTTTAATGCCTTAGACTAAAACATTCTGCTTTACATTGTCAAACAGGACGTGCCTTTCATCCTGTTCCATGAGTACTTTCTGTTTTTGATTTGGTGAATTATGTAAATTTCTGTCACATGGGCTCTGATTCCTCCTGCTAATGCTATCCTGACCTGAATCACTGATATCATATGAAAGAACGAATCCTATCTGTGTCTGAACCCCAGAAGAAAACATGACAGACTGGTCGTCCTGGCCTTTGACCAGGAATAAAGTCTAAAAACAGCAACATGTGAGCTCCTGAGGTGCACTTCTGATGAATATGCATGTAAAAATGTCTGACTAACAGGTAAAATATGCATCTTATTTCTATTAGAATTGCAAATATTCACAAATGATTGCATCAAAGTACAAGAGCCATCAAAGAGCAGATGCAAATTACAAGTTGAACATAAAAGTGTATTTTCTCTGCATCATCTGAGGGGTTTTGTGGAGGAATCCTCTTCTTTTTTTCCTTGTATATCACTGAGGGTTTACATCCTGTCCTTTATGTGTGTTTCATCAAACCTACAGATTACTAACAGCAGAAGTCAGAGAAAGTCACACACAAGAGAAAGTTCAAGGCTTTTACTAAGTTTTTCTCTTTTCTTTTTGTAAAACTGAAAGTATGTCATGGAAGGTTATGTATTGAAAGCACAGGGGGACGTTTAAGTTTAGCTCTGACTCCCTTTTTATTACATCTGTTTGGCTCCACAAGTGAAATATCAGGCTTCTGTGACCTGTACTCACAGTTTGAGGCTTCACACTGTTTTTCATGAGCTTCCATCCACTGACCTTACAAAGGCTGGAATATCTGGTCAAACCACACACTTCTGCTTGTGTTTTTGTATCTGATACAAGCCAGACAACACTGTTTCACTCATTGGAAACAAAACTATTTAGTAGAATATTTAGTCATTTCAACATTTCCTACTTATTATTATTATTATTATTATTATTATTATTATTATTATTACTAGCGGCATTGTACCCGTGGTGCCATTGAACGATAGCATAAGAGGCTAAAATGCCCTCCTGTGGTGCAACAGCGGCATTGTACCCAAACGCCCTCCTGTGGTGCAGCATCGATCGGACAACGTGCATTATATATTACTATTATTATTATTACTATTATTATTATTATTATTATTATTCCCACTTGTTTCTACTAGTACTTTCCAAAGTGCAATTGTAATTTTTCACTAATGTTTGTTTTTTTTTTTTTGTATAGTTATCGTATTGCTTTTTTATTGCGTTTTTATTGCGTTTTTCTTGTAGTATCATTTCTTGTGTGTATATTTTGTGTTGTGCTGCTTTTGGAACCTCAGTTTCCTGAGGGTTTTAAAGTTCTGTCTAATCCAACCCAACCTAACCTAACCTAACCTAATCTAATCTAATCTAATCTAATCTAATCTAATCTAATCTAATCTAATCTAAACTGTCATCAAGCAGATTGAATTATGGTTCAACTTTTTTTTTCAGTGTTCTGCAGTTTCTAATCACTTAAAAATCTCCTTAACCCATAAAGACCCAGTGCTACTTTTGTGGCAGTTTCCAAATTAATTTTTCTCAATAATTAACCTTTCTTAAGTGACTTATTACCATTGATTGTGATATTATCCTCCTTAGTTTGTGTTTTTTCAGCATAAATCACATATTTTCCTATATTTAATTCCCTGATCATGTAGTTGTTCATAAAAGCTCAGATTAAAGTTCAGGGTTACTCTATCAGAAACACAGAAAAGTGAAGAAAAAGCCACTTTTTCAAATCTAAAATTAACTGAACATAAACCCAGTGTGTCCATCCACTGTCACTGATCCAACTCCATGGGTTTGACTGGGGAATCAATGTTGTAGAAGACGACAGTGTTTCCACGGTAACTATGGAGCCTCTGAACGTCCAAATATGGTCATATCTGATGACCATGAAAAGATGCAGAACTGCATTTTACACCAAATATTTACATGTATTGATAGGATAAATGGATCAACAGGTATTAAACAGTTTAGATCAGTAGATGGATGTGACTACCTGTGGCTGTTTGGGTCTTTGTGGGTTAAACTGATATTTTAATGATTTCTGAATACAAGGCAAGTTTATTTGTGTCGCACATTTCAACAACAAGGCAATTCAAGGTGTTTCACACAGGACACTGAAATACAACGACAGGGAAAAAGAAACACATTTAAAACATTAGAAAAGAAACATGTCAGAGGGGATTAAAAACAGCAAGAAAACAACACAGAAAATCCCAAAAAATAAAAAATAATAAAAACACACACATATTAAAGGAAGAGTGGCAGTGCAGAGTTTGGAAGGAGAATCTAAAATGTTAAAAGTCCAAATCCCTTTAGTCAAAGGCAGCAGTGAACAGGTGAGTCTGGAACCAGAACCAGAACCAGAACCCAGTGAACAGGTGAGTCTGGAACCAGAACCAGAACCCAGTGAACAGGTGAGTCTGGAACCTGGACTGAACAGAACCCAGACTCTCAGACCTGATATTTTCTGGTTGTTTGTTCCAGATCTACGGAGCATAGAAACTGAACGCTGATTCTCCAGGTTTCGTTCTGACTTTGGGAACCCAGAGCAGACCTGCACCAGACCACCTGAGTGGACTGGAGGGTTCAGACTGGACTAGAAGGTCTCTGATGGATTCTGGGCCTAAACCATTCAGTGCTTTTTATGCTAGCAGGAGAAGGTCTACCGTTAGAGTTTTGGTTCAGGAGTCACATTCATGGACGTTTCTCCAGAAAAGCCTTATCTTTTTTTTGTATTTTTACTTTTCCATTTTGACCATCGGCAGCAGGCGCTCACTCACCACCACTGATTTTCTAATATGTGTTAAAAACAAATCCCTCAGCTGTAGTGTTTAAGGTGAGGACAGTTCAGCGTCTGCAGAGTCAGTGTGACAGCGTTAGATTTTTCAGCGGCTGAGTCATGTTTTAATGTCTCTAATTGCCCTTTAATGTCATCTGCTGTGGTCTCTTTTCTCTCTCGGCTGCTCGTCTGAGAGGCCGATCTGTGGGAGATAATGAGGCGAACGGTCTGTCTGAATGACGGAGTCAGTGTTACAACATACGACACCAGGCTGGATGGTACCGCTGTATAGAGACAAACGTCTGCCATGGAAAACACTCACTTAGCATTAAAGATTATCCACTAAACTGTAATATTAGGTAGGAAATAAAAAGATAAAGTACATATTTCACAATTAAAGCATTCTTTAGTTACAGAGGGATCTGATATGTTAGTCTAAATGAAGATCTGGGTCCAATTAACAAGTACTGACAATGTACACTGAGCTACAAATATAATCAAAAACTGATATTTATGAATGGCTTATGGATCAAAAACAGTGGTTATAATGGCAGAAATAGTGTGTGTTTCACACACTTCAGAGACAGATGCTAGCCTTGTAATTTTCTTTTGTATACAATGTGCAAATTTTAGCTTAGAATTTTAAAGATTGTGCAAAAATGAGCAACTTTTCAATTCTAACCTAACACAAACTGTGAAAAATAATATGGAGTTTTTTAACATTAAGAGCAAAGTGTGTGTGATACACACATCCAACCACAGAAAATATGGACTCCTGCAGATAATCACCGCACAAAAACATCTCATCCATTTAAGATTATCCTAACATGATGTAATCATACAATTAGACCCAAAAAAAAGTAAAAATTATTACAAAAATCATAAAAAATAAACCAAGTGGTGTCAGGCACAACACACGTCCCTCACACGTATTGTAGTTTATTTTGGCATCGGTCCACCTGATGTCATCATGTCTATGCATGTGCTGATGTCAGCAGATCAGCTGCCTCTATATATGTGCCAAGTTTGAAGGAAATTGAAACAAAATGGATGTTTTTAATAGACATTAGAAATTTCGCCCATTGTAAGTAAATGGAAGAAGAAAAAAGATTTTAAAAATTCATAAAACATTTGAACTTTGACCCACTTTTCCCAAAATTTAGCCACATGTAAACTAGGTCACCGGTAATGTATAAACCCAATTTGATATGAATTCAACCTGTAGTTCTGCTGCTAGAGACATTTGAAATTTTGCCCATCACAAGTAAAGGGGGTAAAAAAAAAGCTTTTAAAAATGCAAAAAAATTTAACTTTGACCGACTGTTCACATGTAATCAGATCTACTGGCAATCTATAAACCCAGTTTGGTATGAATTCAACTCATGGTTTTGCTGCTAGAGTGTTAATGAACAATGGAACAAACAAACTGAACCAAAAACAAGACCCCCTGGTTCCCCTTCGAGGGACGGGGTACAAAGTTATTACGTCCTCCTCCTATGGCTGGAATATAGGTGTAAAGTTAGACTGCAGGGGAAAAAAGTCAATAGCATATTTAACATTTTTTATTTTTAAATTCAAGTCAGTGAAACAGGCCTTAGGTTGTGTATCATACAGCCAGTTTGACCTCTACAATGTAATGTTCTGTCACACGCTGCTGTGTTTCCTCTGGGCAAACTACAGAAAAATGGTATTTTTGTGGTTTGTGCTGCTCAGTGCAGAGGACAGACTGCAACATGTCGGATAAAAATACAGCCACTTATGGGTTAAACACTTTATACTGCAGTGTTGTCACATCATTCCAGATCATTTGTCACATGACCAGGACATGGATCATCAGTGTCGGATGTTGTTCGCACAAGTGAACGTACTGTCATGGACATTCTGCTCTTGTTCAGTCCAGGTGAAAGTGACTGTTTGGATGGTCCTGCAGCTCTGCGTCCACAGCACATCTGTGGGTGGACTAGACACAGGCCAGCGTCCACACACTGACCCTGGAAAACACTGATGCTCTAAGGGACACATGTGACGTACTGCTGTGTGATAAAGAAGGAGGTGGATGTGTGAGACAACGAATGAATGGATGTTGATATGTGAGTGATGCAGATTTTGTTTTTATTACATATTTTTAGAGTTATTATCACTATTTATTACTATTACTATTTATGAGTCTGTCCTGATAGTGCACCAAATTTCATCGTACATTCTGTATAATGACAATATAGTATCTATCTATCTATCTATCTATCTATCTATCTATCTATCTATCTATCTATCTATCTATCTATCTATCTATCTATCTATCTATCTATCTATCTATCTATCTATCTATCTATCTATCTATCTATCTATCTATCTATCTATCTATCTATCTATCTATCTATCTATGACTCTTATTAAAAGAGTCCAGATGGACCAGTGCCAGTGAACTGTTTATGTGTAATCATGTAAATTCATTGTGTGCTGTGTTGAGAAATCTGATATTTACGTTTGAGTGTGGCCTGAATCCTTTAGAGAATACTGTAATTTTATTGCTGACTAATCTTGCACATTGTGCTGAACGTTACACATGTCAGTTCTGGAAACACTGGGATGACTGCAACTTGAAAGTATGGAGGTTTTTTTTTTATTGTGTGCGTATTTTCATTCATTCATTCAAGCTTTATTAAGGACACAGAAACTAGGTCCTTAGGATAAGATAAAAAAAAACATACACAATAAAAAGGAAAAGAAATAGCATAAATCCATAAGTTACTTACACATAAAGGCTGGTTCACCAGTGAGACCACATGTGAGATGTCCACTACCAGTCCAAAGTGTGGACTCACCTGGTTTTTCTTTATTTTCATGTCTATTTTCATTGTAGATTCTCACTGAAGGCATTAAAACTATGAACGAACACATGGAATTATGTAGTTTAAAAAAGTGTGACCTAACTCACAGCATGTTTTATATTTCAGATTCTTCTAAATAGACACATTTTGCTTTTATTACTGTTTTACACATTCTTAGTATTCTCTGGATGAGCTTCATGAGGCAGTCACCTGAAATGTTTTCCAACAGTCTGAAGGAGTTCCCAGTGACGCTGGGCACTGGTTGTCCATCTGAGGTCCATCTACTGTCATTTAAATGTGAAGGTGAGTCCAAAGCTTTGACTGGCAGTGGAAACCTCACAGAACTAATCAGGGACAGACCAGGACTTGTACAATCCAGTTTGATAATTCTGTAACTCTGCTCATGAATGAATAAATAAAATGCCGTATAGCAGCCGCACAGCATCGAACATCACAATCTCCAAACATCTGACTGGCAGTGGAACGTCTTGGAACCCTCAGTAATATCCTCCAATATCCTGTTTATCGGTTTGCATTTTAGTGAGGACCATGAGTCTGCAATAAAGCTTATCTATATCAGAAGATGCTTTTGGGTCATGGTGGAGGTTCAGGTCTTTATGGGTTAAACATTTAATGTCAGTAGGTGTTTTTGGAGGTTCAGGTCTTCATGGGTTAAACTCATATCAGTATCTGTCTTTCACCACTAGGTGGGGTGAGAGGCCTGCAGAAAATATTCCACTCCACAGGAATAAACATGAACATCCAGACAATGACCCAGCAGGAAGAAGGAGAAAGCACAGGGATCAATTGCACCATCTATTATTGACAGATGTGCCTGCATTGGGCTGTAACATGCTCCTGACTCACAGCCGTACATTAACTGTCATTTCAGTTCCCCGATCTACGTTTTGAGATGTTTTTCTTTGGAAATCCCACTGATCCACCTGTAGAGTACGTTCTCTGGTTGTATCTGTTGAATACAACATCAGGGACAAAGCCAGCATTCAGCCCGGCTTTAAAAGATTTTTTTTTTTTGGAAGTACTAACATTTCACAGACAATACCTGTAATTATGCTAAATTGCAGTACCACCTTCCAATAGCACATGTGTAGAAGACGGCTTCACTAATTGCTTTGTAATTTCCTGACCATCAATCTAACGACCAGGAGCTCAACTATAAGACAATTTGTGTGTGCGAAGCCTTTTATTGTTAGTTTGCTAATTCATGCTGCCATCAGCCTGGTGAGGTCATACGTGTTCATTTTCTTCAGTTTCTCATCTTATTCCCTGACGTCTTTAATTAATTCTGCCTATTACTTTCCACAGTAGGGTGTCTTCTAAAGTCTTTTTAATGAATTACAGTCATGCAGGATTTTAGTTTTAGAAACTAAACAGCATGTAGTCAGAGTCTGTGGCACAGCCGAGAAAATCCACACAACAACTTCTGACAATATGGATTCTTCTGCGCTCAAAGGGAAGCACACACATCTAATCTGTTGTTAACTGACCCACATTCCAGAGGTTTCCCAAATCAGCTGTAAATGGAAGCTTTAGAATGAACTCTCAGGGATCGTCTTTTTCTTTTTTTCTTTAATGCACTGAAACCTTAAGCCGGTGGTGTAAGGATCTTCACCTCACATGCTCTGTCCCATATTTTTCTGAAGTCCACCTCCTTATGATTTTAAGAACCAAATATTTGAGGATAAAGGATGAAAAGCAACTCAGGTGTCCCCTCCTGAACCTGAGTTTTTATCATGAAATGTATCTATGCTTTGCAGACACTGTGCTGGACTCTGATCAGAACTACACAAGCTAAAACCATGTGACAAACGAGGAGGAAGATGAACGTCTATAAACCATCTGACCTTAGTACAGTCCTCTCAGTATCAGTCTTTAACTCTTTAAAACCTGGTGTGTCATCGCTGACACACCCTGCATATGCAGTTTAAACGGCTGTAACTCTTTCACTGTTTGTGCAATTGGAAAAATTCCAACAGTTTCTGAAACCTGAGACATTGTGCTTTATAGGTTCTATTGGGTCATTTCAGTAATTTCACTCCCACCTGTACTAGAAGATGGAGAACAAGCCATTCTAGCAGTATATAACATGCAGTAAATTGTAAATAACTGCTAGATTTTGAAAGATCTGGAAAAAAAAGTGTTCTGGAAAAATAGGACTCAGCATATTTACTAGCCTTTTTTTGTCAAAACAAGAAAAAAAGTCCAGACAGACCATTCTTCTAAGGCCAATACCAGTTTTTAAAAATTTGGTCAGCTGATTGCTGAAATCTGCAGCTGATTTTGAAGCTGATATTTAAGACCAAATTTTTAAAAAACGCATATTGCCCATACAATACAATTACAACACTCAGATAATTAAGATTTTTATGCAGTAATATAAATGAAATTATTAATACATGTATAAATAGTACTCTTTTAACATTTATTGAACTTCAAGTGCTGCCCACACAGGTGCCTGATCAAATATCTTATAACATTTTTACTACTGATCAAAAATCAGCTTTCAAAAAAAAAATTAGGGCTGATATTGAAAAAAAAAAAAAGAAAATCAATATATTGGCCTGATATTTCAGCCAGCTGATATATCGGTCTACCTCTAGTCTGCACTAATTGAATCTCTTTCTGTGTTGGTGTCCTGCTCAACCCAAACCCCAGAGAAAAAACAGGAAAAACAGCTGATTTTACTTGTTCTAATGCGCTGATTCTGAATCTAAAATAAGAATAACCTCAGTATATCAACATTATTTTGTTGTGTTCTAGTCAGTGTGCAGCCACTAAAAGCACATCAGTTTCTCATTTTCTTTTTGTAAATTGTAAATGATCAAAAACACCAAAGTGGAAGTAGTTGTGGTTCAGAACTGGGACCATGGCTGCTGGTGGATGAAGTTATGAGTGTTCTGATGGGGTCTGGGAACCCTGGGGATCCAGGACTGCAAAAAGAATTTACTCTAAATGTTCAACTTTTGTGTCACTAAAAGTGCACATCTACAGATGGGTCATATGTACCAATCAAATAAACATATTGCGTCCATTCCTCCCACCCATGTTTGTCAGTCTGTCATTAATCTCTTGCTGGTGTCAGGGCGTCATGAACCACCCCTACTGCTTCAGACTTGGGCTTATTAGTCAGCCGGCTATCGGGCAAGCACGGAGGAATAAGTGTGAGCTTATAGGGTGAATTATTCTGATGTTTTCAGTGACACTGCTATGATCTGAATATGTGGTAATGGGTTCATTATTTTTGACTGGTCACTTCAAATGTCTGGGTTTATTTGGACTAAAAATAAGTTTCTGAAAACTTAAGATCAAATACTTGGAAAGCGTACATGCTGTCAAGTTGAGCCAAAATCATTTTCAGTAAATTAACTCTCTTCTTATCAGTGGTGAAATGGTCAAACACCTCCAGTACATAAGTGGTATAACCTAAAAAAAGTGTTTTTGTGGAGAGCATCAGTCTGCAACCTGGAGTCCAAACGTTCATATCAATGCATCTAAATCAGTGCATGAGTTCCATTAGAACGACGCTGTTCAAAGTCCTGGATTTTAAGGCTTTTTTTGTAGCATCTTACAATAATACACAGAAAACATCTAGAGCAGTGTTTTTTAACCCTGGGGTCGGGATCCCATGTGGGGTCACCTGGAATTCAAATGGGGTCACCTGGAATTTCTAGAAACTGATAAAAATAAAAACTTACTAATAAAAAATACATGGTGAATGACAGAGACAACCCCAATACACAACAGACATGACAAACTGAGTGTGAAACTGCAGCACTGTGGTTCAGTTTGTGTCACATGTTCACTGTGGTCAGTTTCAGATGCTGCAGCTCTTTCATCATTCATAGTTTCAGTTCTTGTTTGTTCAGTATTAATTGTCCTCCTTGTAAATCCCAGCTGGACTGACTGGACAGATCCTGAGCCTTTGTGCAGTAATCTGCACCTGGATTTACTGCCTCTGTCCACAATAAGAGACATTATATAGACTAAATGTCCACAATAATACACATTATACAGACTAAATGTCCACAATAATAGACATTATATAGACTAAATGTCCACAATAATAGACATTATATAGACTAAATGTCCACAATAATAGACATTATACAGACTAAATGTCCACAATAATAGACATTATACAGACTAAATGTCCACAATAATAGACATTATATAGACTAAATGTCCACAATAATAGACATTATACAGACTAAATGTCCACAATAATAGACATTATACAGACTAAATGTCCTCTAACATTAATGTTTATTTGCAACATAGTATAGCAAACTAGAAGCACTTGGAGAGAGCGCAGACCTCTGCCAAGGCAGATCAGCACCCCCCCCCCCCCCCCCCCCCCAAATCCCCAATCACCACCAAAATTTAATCATTTGTTCTTTGTGCCAGTATCAACATTTCCTGAAATTTTCATCCAAATCCGTCCATAACTTTTTGAGTCATCCTGCACAGAAACAACCAGACAGACAAACCAACGCCGACAAAAACAGAACCTCCTTGGTGGAGGTAAATATTACATGATCAAAAACAAATTAACTTTAGCAAAAAAAAAAAAAAAGGCTCTGTTTTGAATGTCTGGGGTCGACAGAAATTTGTGATGTTAAAATGGGGTCATGAGCCAAAAAAGGTTTGGAACCACTGCTCTAGACTCTCATAAATTCTCTACAATATCATACCATTCTCCGAAAATTCCACCCATAATTTCAGATGAATTCTGGAGGACGATGCTCCAAACATAATTCAGTTAAATAAAGAAAAGAAGAGTCTGTACCTAAAATCTTGGAATGTGGTGATATTTGGAAGTCTGTATTGCTCACTCTGACATTGCCCTGGTACCTTTCAGTTAAACATGTGTCTGTAAATCTTGACACTATACTTTTTCAGCTTGAGTTACTTTTAAAACGCCCAAGTCAAAATGATCTACCTGCACTAAAAATGGCTGAATAATTATTTTATTTATATATTGACACTAGCAGTCAAAAGTGTGGACTCACCTGGTTTTTCTTTATTTTCATGACTATTTAATAATGGATTAGATTTATACAGCGCTTTTTTGGTCACTCAAAGTGCTTTACATTATTGACCCATTATTCATTGGCTCTCTGCCAATTCACACCAACGGCTCCTCCGACCTCCACCAAACATTCCTACACCACTGTAAGTAGCACTGGAGGCAAGGAGGGTGAAGTGTCTTGCCCAAGGACACAATGGACTGACCAGGACAGAGCAGGATTTGAACTGCCAACCCCTCGGTTATTGGCCAACCTACTCTACCATCTGAGCCATGGCTGCCCCTTTATTTACATTCTAGAATCTCACTGAAGGAATCAAAACTATGAATGAACACAGATGGAATTATGTAGTTTCAAAAGTGTGACCTAACTCACAGCATGTGTTATATTTTAGATTCTTCTAAATACACACTTTGCTTTTCTTACTGCTTTGCACATTCTTGCATTCTCTGGATGAGTTTCATGAGGTAGGCACCTGACATGTTTTCCAAAGGTCTTGAAGGAGTTCCCAGTGACGCTGAGCACCTGTTGGCCATCTGTGGTCCATCTAATGCCGTTTAAATGAGAAGGTGAGTCCAGACTTTGGACTGGTGGTGTATACTGAGTATTCTTTATACATAAGATAACAGGTGTAGTTTGCATGAACCCTTCTGAAAGCCCACAGTTCAGTCCATTAGTGGTCAGATTCTTCCTCTGATGACTGACACTGAATGCTTTCATCCAGGGTTCATGGTCTGGACAGTTTCTGCTGGTTCCAGCCTCAAGCAGACTCACAGATGATCATCAGTCCTAGTGGAACAATACTTGGACTTAATAATAATCTTCATGTGGAAAAATGACTGCAGTTAGCTGTGGTTTCAGTTCCTTCACCTTCCTTCTTCTCAGCTTTTTGAAGTCAGTGTCGTAGTTTTTATGAACAGTTACAACGGGCCTCTCCACATTTCTCTTCTTTGGAACATCAATGATAGATTAATGCACTTCAAATATGATTGTGAACAAACTTCCTCCCAGTCTACATGGAAGTGGTCAGGTTTTGGTTTCTTACTTGGTCCAGGTCCAGTACTCATTTCTACAGCCCATCTATAGTAGATATCAACTGGAAGGTTTACTAATTCACTTAAATTACTGGAGTTTTGCCTTAGCACATGTGGTTGACCTCTGACCCCTGTGTTAGAGGAGATCTCAGATTGTCAATCATGTGACAAATGTCATAATGATGATAGATGATAGACTGACATCTAAAATATTGTTCTTTTTTTGCATTTTGCTTTTTTTGTGTGTATGCTTACATGTACAGATGTCTATAGGGGAATGCATATATATGTCATGTTGCATTTTAGATGTATGTGTTTATACATTTGTACTTATTTGTGTATATATATATATATATATATATATATATATATATATATATATATATATATACACTTTTTTTTTTTTGCCTTTTCTTGTTTGTGATGCTTTTTTTTTTTTTTTTTTAACCTATGTTTAAGTACAAGTTTGTGCTTTTCAAACTGTCAGTTACATTTGTACATGAAGATAGGTGGCTTGTTTTGTGTTTTTTTTTTGTAATAATGGATGTTTTTGTGACTAACTCTTGAATAAAAAGATTCACAATAAAAACAACAAAAAATTGAGAAAAAAAAAATTAAGGCAAAATAAATAAAAAAAAAATAGTTTTTTTTTTTATGGTATATGATCTACCTGCAGAGCGAGTTACTGTTTGAACACGATCAATGTATCAGGCCCCCGCTATATGTATATACAGCTGATCAGAAACAAGTTTGATGAAAAATGTTGTCCATCATTAATATTTTCATGTAAAAACAAAACAAAAAATCTGAACGAATCAACCTACTTACACACAGTAAAACTTGACACATTTGAAGGAGGTGATGACTTCTGTGATAGTGAGTGACCTTCTACATTTGCATTTTTAGTAAGAACAAAAGAGCAAAACCATGAAAAAAAAAAATGGGATGGTGGATGGTTTCTTCTGTCTATTCCTGGACCACTTGTGTCATTCAGTAGTTGGTGTCACCTGGTAACCACATGAGCAGAGAAAACACTATTGACAGTTTTTCACCAGGGGAACGGCTGATAATAATGCTGTGCTTCTCGGTGACAGATGAGCCTCAGCCCGTAAATACTGCCACAAAACCTACAATATGTAACACTACATTATTAAAGCAGCCAGTGGCATTTTGACAAGCTGAGTCACAGGCGGCACTATCAGCCAGTTAGAGTAGAGGAAAGGGTAAGTTCATGCTGCTGCAACTGTCCCTGCCACGTCCCAAACGCTTCAGTCTGGTTGTGAATCTTTGGTCTGAACTGGGCTTGAGCAGAACTGACACAGACCATCAGAACACTTCCACAATGATATGATTAGGAGCAGTGTCGGGAGCAAGGCACTACAGTGGTAATGCATTACAGTAACAGATTACTTTTTGCTGTAATGCAGTAGTGTAAGGCATTACTAATCAATTTTTAGTAATATATTACTCAATACATGTTCAATAGCGCTTGTGTTACAACACACTTATCACCCACAATTTAACTGATCAAATGAAAAAACAAAACAAAAAAACAGCAAGACCTTAATTAATCAAAAATGCGTCAGGAAAGTTCTGTTTCCTGTTTGTATATGGACGTATGCTCATTAACCTTAACCCTGCTTTCAAGAAGCTAGTTAGCTAGTTAGCATGATCCCTGTGATCAGCAATGACAAGGTAAGCTAATGTTTCTGTCACTTTTGGATTTATTTTCCCGTGTACTCGGCATCGTGCCCAGTGGTGTAGTGGTCCCTGGAGAAGTGAGTATACTCTCAATTTTTGCCTTGAAAAAAAAAAAAAGTCCAGAAAAACTCCCTGTTTTAGAAACAGTGACATGTAAGACTACTCTGTTTACTTTACCCAAAAATCCAACAGTAGTATTTACTCACTATTATAAAATTATCAAGACTTTTTCAGGAGCAGTTTGTAGGTTTTACTGGAAATGGATTCAACATGAGGCAAAGATAACGTTAGCCTTTCATAACGTTGGCCTTTCATAATGTTAGCCTTTCATAACGTTAGCCTACTTGCACAGTTTAACTATTAGCAACAACATCTCCTCTCTACATGTGCAGTCATATGGTCAGTCGTTTAAAACAGTGACTCATTCTGAAACCACCTAAAAACTGACCTCAGAATTATGGATTCTCATTTGAAATACGTTTATTCTGCCTTTCTTTTTCGCATTTCCAACAATCGCGCATCTATCAACAAAACGTGCAGTGACCTGTCAATCAACTGGGGTGGCACTGGTGCCTGAGGTGTCCAATCAGGTTCCAGAGGTGGCCAGTGCTAGTTAGCAATATTTCCTCAGCATGACCCGCCCTACTCTGCCTCTGATTGGCTCATCAGTTCTCATGCCTAAAGTTAACCAGTCTAATCAGTGAAGGTACCGAGTATTAGCCAATTAGAGGCAGAGTAGGGCGGGACATGGCTTCACCATCTGAGAGGAAAAAATGGGCAGTTTGGTTCAGATACGACTGACTGGTGCACATCGGAGGGATTCAGAAGTGTGTATACGCAATACTGACTGAAAAATAAGTAGATATGTACTATATACTGTCGTATACCACTAGCCACACCCCCTGCTGGAACATGTAAAATGCTGAAAAAAATGCAAGCCTTCCTGCTGGGATCCGAACATCGTAGACTGTAGCGTTCCTTACTGAGCTAACTGTCCGTATGTACTTCTGGGCACAAATCTATGTGGGTTGGACCCTTTGGCCGCCGGGCTGCATGTTTGACACCCCTGATATACGGAGTCCTAGAAAGAGAAAAAATACACAGAGAGAGGTGAAAATATGGCAAACATTAATGACAATCTGAGAAGTTATTGCAATGAGAGGTTTACTTCCTGTGATTTCACATGTATGCATACATATAATGTTATCCACCGGCATCATCCAGTTAAAGGTAGTAGTTAAACAACAATATGTCAAAATACATCAACATGTCAGACGTTTGTTCTCTCATTGGGTACATGATGTTTTTTAAATCTAATTTATTTTTCCAGAAGAAATTAATCCAGAACTAAAGTACTTTCTCTTCTGTTTCCATGGAAATGTTAAACCTGAATAAAGGTTTACATGAGAAACATTTATTGGGTTCTCACAGCCCTTCTGTTAGCTTAGCTTAGCCCTTCTGTTAGCTTAGCTTAGCATAGTCACTGCATTTCCATGGTCACACATATCCAGTTTTTTAAAGGTGATTTGTCGTCTTTTCTCAGTGATTTTGTGAAATCCGATTCTCTCTAATTATTTCTTCAGATCTGCGACTTCCTGCACTCATACAATCTGTGGACTGTTGTGTTGACGGAAGTTGGAAAATCTTTTTGTTGAAGGGATGCATGCGCTAAATTGGCTTTGCTTTAGCGTT
Source organism: Sphaeramia orbicularis (assembly GCF_902148855.1). NCBI lineage: Eukaryota > Metazoa > Chordata > Actinopteri > Kurtiformes > Apogonidae > Sphaeramia > Sphaeramia orbicularis. Next base: position 1,158,161 of record NC_043972.1, read on the forward strand.
TTAGCTTTGCATTAGTTTTTATTTCCCAGATTTTCTTCCTGCAGTAAGTCACATGACCATGATCTGAGCCTCAGTTTGTGATCATATTGACCCCAGCGGACTAAAGGAATGATTAGGGAGAACTGAACTGACCCAAATCACTCCTAAAATACTACAAATCACCTCTAAAAGCCTGGCTACGTCTGAGCAGAGGAATGAAGCCATTCTGCTAAGCTAGGCTAAGCTAAGCTAACGTTAGGGCTGCAGTTCAAACTGTTTGTCCCACTTGTGGAACTCATTAGTTCAGGACAAATGAATGAATCCAAAGCCAGTGTTGAACTGTTCCTTCAGGGTTTTCCAGGCTGGTAGATCCCATCAGAATATTCCACTGGAACGCTTTGGGAAGACTAGACTGCAGTGCAGATTCTTCCACCGGCGCAGAATGTGTGCGTCATCGCCACAGGACAAGACACTGAGCATGTGCAGAATGGAAGGAATAAAGTCCAAACGGAATAAAGGCTTTACATGTCCAGGAAGAATTTAGAGCGCAGGTAAAAGAGGATTAAACCACTGACTTTAATCAGGTTTAAATTTAATCTGAACTTTTCTGTTTCAACTGGAATAAGGTGTTTACATGGACATCTGAAATAGGATCCAACCTGTAATCAGATTAAACCAGGAGGAACAGTTGTCATGGAAACGCACGGAAAGAAAACTTTTAAAAATTCAAATTCCATGTAGCAGCTGAACAAGAGGAAGAGAATCAAAAATAGCAACGCAGCCTCGTACTACAGACCTGGATGAACAAAACGTGACCGGTCGTAAATGCCGACTATTTCTCATTGGTGGCCAAATCTTCTGAGTCTTTTACTTGTAACACTGACACATATGACTAAACTCTTTCTATTCAATATCACAGCTGTTCAGTGTTGGGTCTGTTCATCACATTTGCCCTTACAGCCTTATTTCAGCTTATAACTGAATGTTCTGTATAGAGCTCTGTTCATATTTGTGTGGTTTTTAGTCGCAAATATCCTTAAATGTTAATTCATATGAACTGATAAATACTGAGTTGGCTGGTGTTTCTGCAGAGCTGGACTTCCACTTGGTCCAGCTGTGCTCCATGAGGCTGTGTTTGGGGTGTAACAACTATTTAACAGGAAATGACAAGAAACAAATATGATTATGTTTGAAATATTCTTTACGTATGTGATCTTTGTCAGATTTAACAGTTTTACAAGTCAAATAAGTTACAGTTTGCTGTGAAACTGTTGATCAGACTGAAAATACATTAATATAAAACCGACATATTCCATGGAGGTGACGTCATTGTAACTTTCCACAATCTGTTCGGACTCTGACGACATCTCTGCAGCTTCAACACGACCAGACTGTAGCGATTTTCACCAATGATTTTTTCACCTCACACTTAAAAAACATGAACTATTCTGAGGAAACAGATTTGTGTTACCTTGCATAAGTCCAGTTTGTTTGGGGAGGTGTGATTGGACTGTTTGATCCAACTCTGATCAAAGAAGTGAACTCTGGTCTGTCTAAAAACATAGATCTCACACTGCTTCAAGTGAACTGAGCGCAGGAAGTGGACTACAAAGCAAGGCATTGTGGGTACTGTACTTTCCGGACTATTGGCAAATGATAAATTCAAGGATGTTCAGTGTAGTAGCAGCTGGTGTAAAATGATGTGTTGAAGGTCAAACCTAGCGTTTGTCCAGTGGAGTCACCATTTGTCTGCAGCCCCAGTTGTCAGTGGTGTTCATGGAGCACACACCTTTAACCAGGTCATGGACAGTGGACTCTGTTTTCTTTTGGTGTCTCTGATGGTGATGAGTGGGGAGTTGCAGCGTAAAGAGATTCGCAGATTGAAGATTGCAGTGAGGATGCAGTTGTAGACGGAGTTGTTTTTTTGTGTTTTGGTTTTTCATCAGATTATCATAAAGGTGACGATGGTTAAACTTCAGATGGTTCAAAGGTTTGTTGTGTTGGCGGTCGGTGCGGACACAACTACCAAACACTTTTTGCACGTGATGTGTTTTTGCTCTTCGTCTTCTTCATCAAACCCAAAGTGATTCCATACAGTTGAATTGGACTTGCCTTTTTTGTTTACCAAGTGCTTCTGCTGGGATTCTCCTGCCATTTTTCCAGACCACTAGGTACACCTGTCCTGGTGGGGTGGACCTGCCGGCTAACTGTTAGCTGGAGCTCAGAGGGGGGCGGGGCCCAGCAGCTCATGGTAGCTTGTGTGCGCGTGAATTAAAACAACTCAAAATTAATAATCGTTTTTTCTCGATTACATAATTTTTGTAATCGTTGAGTGTAATAATTGAAATCGTAATTGAATTTTGATTAATTGCACGGCCCTACGCTGTCAGTATGCCTGTTTACCCTGTGTGTGCCAAATAAATGCTTCTTCTTTGAGACGACCCCGTGTCTCTCGCTGTTTGTGTGAGCGAACGACGCCAGTGGGTGGGGCCAAAGGGTGTCATACAGAGGGATGGGAGGTTGAACGGCTCAGATTTAGACCTCCAGTCTGCTGCAGATTCCCAAGTCCACAGTCATCAGCATGCAGACCACGTGATCACCCCCCCCTCCCCTTCATTTCCCCCTCCTCTCTCTCTCTTTTTTTTTTTTTCCTCCTCCCCTTCTCCCGCTGTGTGTCTCCCTCTCTTTCCTTCTCCTCTGGCTCAGTGGTGTGTTTCCAGGAGATAAGACCCTTGCTCATTTCACACATGAGCAGAGTGGAGTTGGGTAAGGCTCTGCCAGTGTGTGTGTGTGTGTGTGTGTGTGTGTGTGTGTGTTCACTGTGCGTCTGTATATACCTGTGTTTGGATCTGCTGGTGTGTGTGGGTGTGTGCACGCTTCTGTATGCGATGAAGGTTAGAGAAAACCACAGCAAGTACAGACTCCGACTCCAAGTTTTCTCCACTTGCTGCTTCTTTACTTCGCCTTTTTCAGGTGTTGATTCGTCCATCCTCCAGAGCTGTCTGACAGACGCTGAAAGCAACTCCGTTCAAACTCTCAATTCGCACTTGAATGACTTAAGACCAAATCACTGACTCGCAATTATTCTGCGAAAACATAATATTCAACATTCTTTGGGACAGAGAATCCCAAAGTCTATAGGGGGACTCACAGAGCAACTTAATTGTGTGTGATTTTCTTCAGCAGCACAGGACAAAGATGGACATTTAAAGTTTTTTTCATACTTTTCAAAGTCCATTTCAGGCGGTAGATTCACAGTGAGACTGAAAACTAAAAAAACATGAGTTGAAAACTTGCAAATCGGGTAAGAAGCGTTCTGCAACAAGACAAAACAAAGCATCATTTCCAGTGTTGGGAGTAATAAAAGTAATGCATTACAGTAACAGATTACTTTTTGCTGTAACACAGTAGTGTAAAGCAATACTAACCAGTTTTCAGTAATATTTTTCTTGGTACATGATCAATAGGGCTTGTGTTACAACACACTTTTAACCCATAATTTAATTGTTCAAAAAAAAAAAAAAAAAAAACAGCAAGACCGTGGGACCTTAAGGCAGTGTTTCTCAAGGGGGACGTTTGGAATGAGAAAGCTGAGAGGGGGGCGCTGAGACCGAAATGGGGGGTGTTAGTCTGTAGAAGTGTCAATATCTAACAGTGTGTTCTGTATATGGTGAATTTCTGTGCCCCCACCCCCCACCCCCCGCAATAAGGTATGTCAGGCACCCCCAGGGTCGCTGTCTATGCAACACATGTATCCTCTGTCAGACCGACTGCCCACCCCCCCACACCCTGGCACATTTTTTTTCGTGGGAGGGGCGGCATGAGGCTGACGATGTCGAAAAGGGCGTTCGCAAAAAGTTGAGAAACACTGGCTTAAGGAATCTAAAATGCAGCAGGAAAGTTGTATTTCCTGTTGGAGTTCATCCAGTGGGTGCAGACGGCAGAGGACCGCCCACTGTCCATGTGGACGTACACTCATTATTAACCCTAACCCTGCTTTATACAAGCTAGTTAGCATTAGCATGATCCCTGTGATCAGCAACGATAAGGTAAGCTAACGCTTCTATGACTAGTTAGAATTCTTTTGCAGATTTATCTAAAGGTGTCTTCCGTCCCACATCCCCTGTTTGAACACGGAAAAATGTTGACGAAAATGCAGCCCAAGGCCCTCCTATCACTTGTATTGGGGGGGGGGGGGGGGGGGCATTTATGATAAGACTCTGTATGTAACTCAAAAGTAGCCTAATACAGGAGTCATGTAACATATCACAATTCTGAGACAGTAATATTATAAGGTCAGGAATTACTTTGAGATAACAGTAACAAGTAATCTATATAATATACAGTTTGAAGTAACTTGCACAACACTGATCATTTCAATAACAATGAACAAACCGACGACCATTCAGCTTCTTCAGTGACAGTAAATTATTTACTACATATAAACTTCTGGTAGTGATGCATTTGTAAAAACTTGAACCTCTTATACCTCAAACTCCTAGGACTATTTTTGCAGTGACAGGATTAGTGGTTCATAATGAGTAGATGCTGGTGGCTTTAATTAAGGTTAGCGTTAGTGAGTTACATACTTCAAATGTAACTCACTAACGAGGTTGGGGGTGAAAGGACAGTCCTTCTGACAGCAGTGCAGTCACTGTCAGAGGCTGTGGAGTCATGCCTATTAAAGCAGGTGCACGTAAACACACAAATAGTGCACAGTATTTAGCTCATTTGCATTTTCCTCCTGTTGTCTGGACACTACTGGAGCAAAACAATGAATGTCATTAATGAATATACAGGCCACAGGTGGTCAAATTTCTCCTACTTATGTAATTTTATGGATATACCCATGTGAGTTCCTCAAATGTCTTAGAGTGGTATTGCATAAATAGTCCCCACGGTCTGATCTGCGTGGCAAGAGGACAAAAACTACAATATACAGGACATATGGATCATGCATTTGCACAATATCATGCACAAACTACAGTTCTGCAGCGGTTTTTGAGAGATAGTCAAAACCTGACTCCACAGAGAGGCCTTTTACATCCAGTCTCTACACATTTGAATAACTTTGGTAATTTGTCACAGTTTGGCTGATTAATGCTGTACTCGTTCTATTCTTTGCAACTTTTATATCTGTAATTGTGTTTCAGTGCATAGAGACACTTGCTGACAACTCCAGCTACTCCACCAGACTTAAAATCCTGTCCATCATTTGCAGTTGGGTTGAATATAAATATGTCGGCTTCGTGCTTTTGCCGTTTTGACTCTAATGAAGACACAGCAGGGCTGAAATATCTCTTTGTACTTTTAAAAGCTGCAAATCAATCAGGGAGCGCCGGTCCCTTTTTCCTGAAAAATTGCCGTCGTCAATCTGAGACGACTCAGACGGAAGATAAGAGGAGACTTTTCCCTGTTCAGACCTTCGACAGTAATGAATGTGATGAGAACGGCATAAAAATAATAATTAAAAGAGATCATGTGTGAACCACAACACACATGCACGTGCCATACTGATATTTTTGTTCTTCTCTTTCAGTTTTTCAGTCCATGTTTAGTTTCTCTCAATGCAGGACTCCATGTTAAAGGTGTCTGAGGAAAATTTAATTATTTAAAGCAGGGCTGTCAAACTCATTTAGTTCAGTTCCACATTCAGCTAAATGTGATCTGAAGTGGACCGAACCAGTAAAATAATAGAACATATATAACAATGTAACATAATAATATATAAATCATGTCAACTCCAAACTTTTCTCTATGTTTTAGAGTGAAAAAAAAAGTAAATGTACATTATGAAAAGGTTTACATCTGCAAACTATCCTCTCAAACAAGGTGAATAACATGAACAAAGTGGAAAAAATGAGTGTAATTTTAATAATATTCTGCTTCAGTTTATCATTTCCACATGTACATTAGAACTGACAGATCACAGTGGATCTACAAACACACAAAACATTTAACAACAGAATAAAATTGTACTTCTCTTAAGACATTTCAGGTTGTTCATATTTGTTCAGATTATTCACAGTTTATGCAAAATTCTACTTTGTTTTAGTGTAAATACATGAAAATATTTACATTTCCAAACAGAAACATTGTCAGTTGTCATTATTTCTCTGTTATTCTGATCATATGTGACTGGTCCTGCCCACTGCAGACTGAACTGGTCTGAATGTGGAACCTGAACTAAAAGGATTGGTCATATCTTCAGTGTCATTTTTGCATTTCACAAATTCATCCCCAGGGCCGGACTGGACCCTTTGGTGGGCCGGACTGGACCCTTTGGTGGGTTGGACTGGACCCTTTGGTGGGCCGGACTGGACCCTTTGGTGGGTCGGACTGGACCCTTTGGTGGGTCAGACTGGACCCTTTGGTGGGTCAGACTGGACCCTTTGGTGGGCCGGACTGGACCCTTTGGTGGGTTGGACTGGACCCTTTGGTGGGCCGGACTGGACCCTTTGGTGGGCCGGACTGGACCCTTTGGTGGGTCAGACTGGACCCTTTGGTGGACTGGATTTGGGCCCTGGGACGCATGTTTAACACCTGTGGTTTAAAGTATGTAAGATTTGTCCATACTTGAGTCTGTTTTGTGTTAAAGCTTGTTGTGTGTTGATTTCACTCCATTTCCTCTGAGAACTAACAGCGTGACAACAGGAAGTGGAAGTGGGTAGCTTCCTTGGGGGGGGGGGGGGTGTCTTTATGATTGCTCCTGAGTCATCCATGACTTTCCCTCTGCTCCTCACCAGTGTAACATGACCTACTAGGATCATACACAGTGACAGATGGTCTATAGGAGGCGCCACCAACACTTTAAATGACTAGACGAACAAAGGTGAGTGGAACATAATATTAGCCATGTTAATTCTATAAAAATAGTGGGTAAACTTGCTTTTATTTAGGACTTTTCAGCTTCAATGGTAGTCAAAATGTCAATGCATCACATTGTCCCATTCACAAACACATAGAACTGAGGGAGGAAAAGTGTCTAAATGATCAATTAATGAGTATTCATGTCAGAAATACGCTTTATAAATGATGAATAGAGTATTTATTAAAGTTTAACTAATGTACTTATTAATGATGAGTAAAACATTTGTAACTGTGTGTATAAACATATATTAATCAGTATTCATGTCAAAAACACGCTTTATAAATGATGAATACAGTATGGAATAGGTACAGTAATATACAGTTTGGAATAAGTACACACGATGAAGCATTAGTTAAGCATTAATAAATATTGTATTCATCATTTATAAAGCATATTTATGACGTGAATACTGATTAATATATGTTTATAAACACAGTTCTAAATGTTTTACTCATCATTAATAAGAACATTAGTTAAGCATTAATAAAGTGTTAGCAGAAACACTAAAGTACCGACTGAATTTAGTCAAACATCAAATCAATATCTGTCATTTCAACACACTCATTATCAGCTGACTGACGTGTCCAAAAACCTGGCTAAACACACCGATCCATAACTCTTGTTCCTATCCTCAGTCTTGCTCTGTAGCAGCCACCACAGACTATACTACACTATTAAATAATTCACAGCTAATTTTCCCATTTTCAGGCTTAGACCTTTCGCAGAAGCTCCATAAATGCACACGAAAACGTTAGTGTAATTTGTTTTAAATAAGGTCTTAAACAGTGATTCCTCTCCTGCACTCAACTATTGAATTAGTTCCCATGAGCCCAGGGGTAATAGTGAAAAATGGCTCGGCCCGCAGTCATCCGGCCCCATCAGGGACGGCGGAAGGACACCGGAAGACCACGCGTGGAAAGAATTATCCATGCAAATACAAGCTAATGAAGAGTTTGCTCTGTAGTCGGTGGAGACCCTTTGTCTCTGCTGCTCAGGCTTCTCTCAGAGTAGTTTTGGCGTGAGGACAGGCGCTCACAGCACTGTTCATTTGCACAGACAGTCGAGTCCCAGGAGAGCAAAGAGGAGGCGTCGCTGCAGAGGAGTTCTCCGACAGATTGGAGTGGTCTGCTGGGCCCGGGCTCCACTTAGCTGTCTGGTTCTTGGCTCATGTGTTGGACTGCATCGACCCTCACTGTCAGAGCTGGCTGAGGGGTTTGGAAAATGACGGTCTTATGTACTAGCATCTGGTGGCTTCATTTATTCTCAACCTGTGAGGGGCAAGGGTGGCACACTTTTTGGATGGAATGTGAAAAATTAAATTGTGTTGTAAAAATAAAGTGTTTTTAGTTCACGATTCCAGGCTTTAATTCGAGCTGAAATACGAGTCTTGGCAAAGCGTTCAAGTGGCAAGTGTCCTGGAGCCAAAGCACCAGTCGCTGCATGGTGAGTATTCTGTGTTAATTTGATCATCTAAATACATTTATTTAGTAATGTACACCGCCAAAAACCACTGAGAGGACCTTGAGGTGGCTCATGAATTTTAAGGAAATACGAAGCCTTTTCTTGGAAAGATGTCATTCCAAAACTTCTTGGGATGAAACCAAAGCATAAAAGCAGAGTCTGACAAAGATCCGTCTACTTCTGATGGACTCAAACTAAACTTTTCACGACCTTTTGTGACCAGTCCACTGGTCCACCTTGTGTCTGGTTTTATGGAGTTCTTGTAGATCTATACCCATGTAAGGAACTTAGACAAAATTTAACGGCTTTTTTTTTTTTTTGCTAAATAATGATTTATTTTTAACAATAAATTGGGCTCATAAAAGCAGTCAAAGTATCAAAATGGTTTAACAGAAAAAAACTAGTCTAACTCCCAACTTCACACAACATGGAACAGAAGACCCCCGCCCCCCCCCCCGACAGAACACACACAGGGGGAAACTATACTAAACAAAGTGACACCAGATAACAAATAAAGTAAATAGGAAGTTACATTTTAACAAAACAATCAATGCGGAAATAATAAATGGAAATTGAAATGAACTGGCAAATCAAATATAACAAACTACTACATGTTAAAGTGACTAAAGTAAAGCTCCCCTCCTTTGGTTCAGGCCAGAGCAGGGATCTGAGGCCACGCCCCCAGCTGGCCAAAGGTCAGTGTGTGGGAGGGGCAGCCCTCTTTCTCTCTTCTCACCTTTTTAGTTTACCGGCCAACAGGCCGTAAGCTACTGTCGTCATGCAGCGTCCGGCGTCTGTTACAAAACTTTCAATCGTCTTCTTCTCTGAAACTACAATTCCGATTGACTTCAAACTTGGTATACAGCTTCTGTATGAGGATGTCAGCGAGAGTTGGTGAAATTATTTGGATCTGGATCTGATTCTGGATTTGGTGCCACTTTGAAAAATTTCCCCATTATAACAGACAGGAAGTGCTGGTAAGCTCCAGGGCCATTGGTCCCATTTTTTTTCCTAAAATGGAATCATCCCATTTATCAGATGACAGAAAGGTTAATTTTAACACATATAATACAGTTACAGATAATACTTTTGTTATTAAAATGATATTTGGTCTAGAAGTTGAAACATGTCCACTTTATTTCAGTAAATAAAAAATGGAATTGCATTAAGCAGTCCTGGCCTGTTAGAATCTAAAGAGTAAAATACAAATATGTTTGTAATCAAAAACACACACAGTATATTCAGAGGTTGTCATTAAGGCGGTGCAGTGGTTGTAGAGGATGATGATGATGAATAATGATGATAAATTACTGCACTTTGTGCAATAATCTCCACCTGGCTTTTCTGCCTCCGTCCATAATAATATACATTATATAGACGAAATGTCGTCTGAAATTAACATTTATTTGAAACACAGAATAGCAAACTATTACATGATCAAAAACAAATGACTTTCGGCACAAATAAATTCTCCATTTTGAAAGTCTGGGGTCGGCAGAAATTTGTGACGTGAAAATGGGGTCAGGAGCCAGAGTAGGTTTGGAACCAGTGGGTGACGCTGACATGGATGTTTTGACCAGATTTTGTAAACCCAGCAGACTGCCCTGGTTTCTGGTACCATTTTGTTGATATCACTGCCTGGATTATTCATGAAACAGCTTGGCTTCCATTTTCCCTCACGGATGAAATAATGATCTATATGGAAGGATCCATCCATGTCGGATTTAGGAGGAAAAAAAATCCAATGCTAAGTGAAAACCTAAATTTAACCCTGCAAATGTGGGAACACAATGGAGCTCTGAGTCCCAGCACAGCCACAGGTTCATGCCTTCAGATAATGCAGTGCTACCCAGAGTCTGAACCCTGTGCTTATGGGTAACGCAGAGGCTAAAGCTGGGCTAACCCTATCTGCTGAAGCAGACATCTCGTATGAAGCCAATTTGTATGCAACTTAAGTGTGATCCGGGAGCGAGTTTCCAACCGCCCCGGTAGATGCAGGTGGAGTCGTCGCTGGTGGGTGGACGTTGGGCCTCGGTGTGTGTCTGACACTTTCCTGACAAACACAAACTTCCTTGGCTTTGGGCTGGAGCAGAATATAGCAATCCAATCTTCGGTTATATTAAGAAGCTTCCATGTACTTATTACAGAAGTAGCACACTGAGGCCTGTCTCCCTTAAGCTTGAGAAGAGCAATACAGCGTATATCAGTGCAATCATACACCCACTGTGAGTTATATTAAACCTACGTGGA
>NC_043972.1:1488721-1496221 GCF_902148855.1 Sphaeramia orbicularis
ACATTTCTTTCTGTTTATTTGTGATTATTGTTTCTAACTTCAAAAGGTATATTAGTAGATTGAGATTAACTCTAGAGTCAACAGAGGGTGTTAGTCTGTACAAACACTTTCTCCACTACATTCAATTTTGTATTTCACTAAAAAAAACTAATATTCTTTCCTGTGTTCATTAAGAAATGTTGTCATTGTAGCCAAAGTCTCATCCTGTGTGTTTATTCCCAGGACGTCTACCAATCAGACATAACAGTATTAAAAAAAAAAAAAAATATATATATATATATATATATATATATATATATAATATTATTATTATTACTACTATTATACTATTATTATTATTATTATTATTATTATTATTATTATTTCTACTATTATTATTACTATTGATAGTGTAAAATATCAATACTAGTGCTGGGACTGTTGGTTCTTTGAAGGGAGTCGTTCAATCAGGAGTCGTTCACTGAAAAGAGTCGTTCAACAGACTGGCTCTTTGATGTTTTTGCATTCTTTTGAAACACCAGTGTTTGAATGACTAAATAGCTACATGTGATGACTGACATTCCATTTTAAAGGTGTTTATTTTAATTGGCGTGGCAGTAAATATCATCTTACCATCAAAAAGAATCGTTAGTTCAAATGTGTGGAATAAATCCATGAGCCAGAATCTGAGCAGTGCTTAAGTATCTAAACACTGCAAAAATCTAAATCTCACTAAGTGTATTTTTCTCATTTCTAGTCCAAATATCTCATCACACTTAAAATCAGACAGAATCAGCTAAAGAGGAACTTTTCAGTCAGATAGAAGAACTGATTTTTACACAATAGATCTGGAAAATCTGATTTCAACAAATCTTACCAATTTAATTTTCACTTGTTCCATACAGGAAAATAGGATAGTCACTAAACCACAGTGCTGCCAGTACCTCAGATTTTCTGCAAAGCCACTTCGCTCCAGTGTCAGAAAACTTGGGCTGATGAAACAAATGGATGCTCAACACCATGAGACTGATGAGGCTCTGCTGTGGTTCCTTTTCCCTTCCATCGACATGATGTCTTTGTTTGACTTCTTTCTGTCTCCGCTGTGGGCCGTGCTGTTCATTCAGACGCTCCTACACTTCTATGCAATTCCCTTTAATCAGAAGGTCCATTAACGAAGCACCAACTCCAGGAGCAGATGGAAAAAAACTCCCTGATAATCCTGCGTCCTGAGAGTCGGCTTAAATACTGACGAACAGCAGGGACCATCACACTGCACTGGAATTTCAATATGTTAATGCAGTAGGTGGTGAGGGACAAGTTCACCCCCTCATGCACACTGGTCACTCCACTGGTCACTCCACTGGTCACTCCAGTGGACAGTTCTTCTCCAGCTGTTCTCTTGTATATTCAGTTCCATATGAGCCAACACAGTGGACACTAATGCACCATCCCATAATAATACACTGACACTGAAACTATGACTGAAACTTTGCTGTTCTAGATAAACCTGATCTGACATGTTCCAGTGTAAATCAATTCCTTGTTATTGTTATTACACTGTAATTAACTTTTTTTTTTTTTGGCATATTATCTCCATGAAGTGAGTAATGACTAGTATTAGAGTAGACTACAAACAAAAAGTTAAGGAAATGTCTTTTTTTTTTTTTTGGTCATTTATGCCATTTGTAAATAAAACTATGTCTGGTAAATAAAAAAAATTGTTTCAATTCAATTCACACACAAAAAAGTAAAAAGCACTGTGCAAAAATCCCAACTGAAAAAAAAAAAAAAAAGCCCTAAAATTAAAAATATCCATAACTTTTGTTTTGTAGTGTATGTTAAAATATGAGAAAACATCAAATTAGCAGCATTTAATGTTTTTATTTCATAGTTTTCACACAGTAGATCAGTAAATACATGTTTCTTTACTAGGGATGTCCGATAATATCGGCCCACCGATATTATACTGGCATAAAAATGTAATATCAGTGAATATCGTTATCGGTTTTTTTGCCTATCATTAAAACTGATAAAATAATGCCTTGATTTCACCGGCATTTACCGACGCGTAAATGAAGCATTGTTTGTAGCTGAAAGAAATGTGCAGTTTTCAGAACTGTACAGTAGAGTTTCCACACTGTAACAGACTCATGGAGGGAGGGAGAGAAAATAAACAAATATGGCCTTTTTTCCACAACTTCAGTTGAAGTATGTATTCTTTGCACAGACAGTGTTTACATTTTAAAAGCCTTGTTGCATTTGAGAATGCATCCAATGGGGCATCACAATAAATTAGGCATGATGTGTTAATTCCATGACAGGAGATATGTGATGTTACCTAAAATTAGTTTAATATCCCACATATATCGGCAGCGGTATCGGTAGATATCAGAATCGGAAATTAAACGTTGGACAATATCGGTGTATCGGTTTTTGGCAAAAAAGCCAATATTGGACATCCCTGTTCTTTACTTTAAAAATTCAACGCACATTTTTGCAACTCCATGAAAAATAGCTTCATAAAAAATAATAATAATCTCATAGTTTTTTTAAAATGCCTAACGAGGAATAAAGAAAAAAGTCTTAATTAATGTTCTCATAATTCACACATGAAAGGGTTAATTATTATAGGAAAATCTATGAATTTTTAGGAGAAAAAGGGAAAAATAAGACTCTTTTTTTTTTTTTTTTCAGGATGTCCTTTTTTTATAACAACACAATCCAGTAATGACGGCGGACAGCGGTGTGTGACGGCTCCACAAACACGACCTCCTCAGCTTTTCTCCTGAAATCAACCTGTGTTAACATTCTAGACATTGAGCAGAGGTGATAAGTGCTCCAACCGGCATTGAAATTCCCCTCAGCCCCCATTTCCTGAGAGATTTATCCCCTTGTTCATGCTGTATTTACAGAGGCAGCAGGCGGTCGCACAGTAAACCGCTGTGAGCAATCACGACCACAGTTAACTTTGTCCAACAACCTGCACGGAATTAAATCTAGATACCACACGTCAAGGTGGAAAAAAAAAAGAAGAAAAAACTGGATTTGATTGGTTTGGTCAAATATGAAAGGTTTTCCATCTCGTATTCTTCTCGGTATTGTTATTACTTTTTCTATGAAGTGTAAAATTCAGTGGGATTTAATCTTTTAAATAAAAACTTCTGGAGTCTGTCTCAATAATAACAATAATAACAGGCGCAGAAATGAGAGAATGAATTATATTTTTGCCATTTTAACGTGGCATTATGTTTGAGACAAAAGGACAACTACAAGCTTCCTCCTTTTGTTTCATGTCTTTGTTTCTTCTCATCGCCTATTAAAAACTCCATTAAAAATGAAAAAGCTCCAGCACCGGTGACTCAGAGGGAAATATTCCAACCGATTGAAGCGTGTTGGCACTTTTCCCACTCAGATAATTCCGGGAAGGTCAACAAAGAGATCAGTGATGACGGACAAATCTGGGAGAAAAGAAGACAATTTCATTCAAAGTAAAAGATGCGCGTTGTAAGTCGACGTGGGACTCGACCCCGCGGCTGCGCAGCACGACGGCGCACTTATCTGAGCAGAGCCCTGGGCGAGCAGACGCAGGCCGCAAAAACCAACACAAGCTAATCAGCGCTCCTACAGTTGGAATTAAGCCTATTACTATCTCTGAAGAAGACTTCCTGCTCGAAACGTTGGAGGTGAAGAAACACCGTCTGTCTCCTGTTGATTAAGTCCAGCTCCAGGCAAAAGACAAAAACCTGCCACGTACGGGTCACATCCACCGCCGCCAAGACCTCAGACTGACACAAGACTCCTGGCAGTTTTGCAACATGTGTTAGCGTTGGTTTTTTTTTGTTTTCTTTCAAAGAGAAGTGTTCATCCCTCCAGAAACTTGAAGAATCGACACCAAAGAGCAGTGAAAGCTTACGGCGGAGCTGCTAATGTGGGGTTTGATGCCGTTATGCAGCGGTTTATGGGGTTATGGAGTTATTATAGTGTTCAGTCAATCAATCAAATTTGATTCATGTAGCGGTTTACAGAATGCTTTCACCACTGGTCACTGTCGTCGTTGCTGCTGCGTGGAATTCCCATTCCCACAATGCATTTAGTGATAAATGTTTATGGATGATGTTGTACGGATACATCTGCTGGAATTACTGAAGAAAACACTTGAATAGTCGAGTCTGTTTGTGTGACTGCACCGACATGAACAGACTGGTGGGTAGAATTCAGGTGGTAGAGCAGGTCGTCCAATAACTGAAGGGTTGGCGGTTCGAATCCCGCTCTGTCCTGGTCGGTCCGTTGTGCCCTCCTGCCTCCAGTGTCACTCACACTGGTGCATGAATGTTTGGTGGTGGGAGGGGCTGTAGGTGCAGATTGTCAGCCACACTTCTGTCAGTCTGCCCCCCCCCCCCCCAGGACAGCTGTGGATACAGATGTAGTTTACCTCCACCAGAGGGAGGATGAATAACACTGGGTTACAAAAAAAAGTTGTCTAGGTTTTTTCAACTGAATCAGGACCATGTTGCACCGCTAAATCCAAAAATGACTTCTGTTTTTCTCAATCAGGTCAGGTTTTTTTTGCTAATTTGATTTTGAAAGATTTGATCTTCTCACAAAATTTATGACATTTTTGTGACTTTATCAGTTGATTTTTTCTATAGTTCTCACCCAAATATGTTTTAAGAGAAAAAAAAATCATTTTCTAACAGGATGTGTTTATTATTTATTATGTATTCAGCGCAGATGTAGCAGAATACGTCAGGCTTATTTTTGCAAGATCTTCTAGTCGAAGCCATTTCATTCACCTGTAATATTAAAAAAAAACATTAATCATAAATTGGCAAAAGTAAAATCTTCAGAACTCGTTTATTGCAAGAAATATGAAAGAATTTTGTATCATCTGATGTGAAAATGCCCATAAATGTAAGCAAAAATGTTCAAAAGCCAATATGTAGCATAGTTCAGAAAGTTGACGTGATTGAGCAAAATGAATGTGATTTTTGGATTCAGCACCAAAATGATCCTAAATCAGCTCAAAAAACTGAAACAATACATTTGTTGTTTAATGTGTGCAGTTGCAGTCATTAGATTAATTTTTCTGTCATTAAAAGCCCATTCTCCGTCTGTAAATAAAACTACAGACTCATTCACAGCCACGTCTGTTGCTGTTCGACTTAAGACTTTTATTTGGTAAGATATAATATTTTTCTCACAATTTGTACCAATATCAACAAACGCTACAATATAATAATAATAATAATAATAATAATAATAATAATAATAATAATAATAATAATAATAATTAAATTACATTACAAGCAGATAAATATCAAGTCAGTAAAAATACTTGAAGGAACCAAAGCACAGCGTACAGTCCAGCGGTGAACACAGTCGAGCTCCAGACGCCGCTCCTCATCCTCCAGCGTCTGCGTCACCTTCATCAGTCTGGAGGAGCTGAAGGTGTCGGACACACAGCGGGAACCCTTCGCAGGACACATCCGAGACAGGAAACCCCCCAGCGTGTGCCTCTGATGGAACCACCGTGGCCTCAGCGGTGATAATTGCATTCCAGTCACAGGAAACATCCAAAATGACAGAAAAAAAACAGACAATGATGATTACATAAGAGGCTGAATAACTGCTGTGGAATCCTCAGACTGATGCACATGTAAACAGAGGCGGAGATGATGGAGTGGAGAAGTTGACGCAGGGCAGCGTCCTACTGGAAACCAGCTGCTCAGGTCAAGGTTCAGACTGGGCCGGATCATGGCAGCCACACTGGAATGACAGCTGCGACCTGGAAAACACAAGCACACCAGACAACAGGCATCAGTCACCCAGCAGACGCCACCGCCGCCGCCGCTGCATCCCAGCGCTTAGCAACGGCGCCGTCAGCCTCCGCGACGCACAGCTCCGACACCTGCCTGGGGTTTATTATTCCCTTTCATTTGTCTGTTATTAATTGGTACAAAAAAACCAATTTGTTCGTTTTATTCTAAAAGTGTCACAGGTTGTGGGAAGTAATTTATGAATGGTGGTCAACGGCTGAGTTTTAATTAAGTCTGGGGCAGAGTTCACAGAGCTGGAGATGGAAGTGGTTCATTAATCACCGAGCAGCTGGAGAGAGCGCTCCATGAAAGGCCGAAGCGCATCACCGGGATCTGAACTACAGTGAAGACGTGGCCCACAGGAAGCATGGAGGTGAACTACAGCTGTTAGGAAACGGCTCCAGGAGTCTGAGGAACGGAGCAGGAGACGGTTAAGTCTGATCTGAGGATTCACAAGCAGGTCTGCGGCTTTTCCAACCCGCCCAGAAACTCATACAGATACGTCACAGTGTTGAACTGATCCAGGCCTTTACACCAGGAAACTTCCTGACGTCTCATTTCAACACTGAGAAAGTAACAATAATGAAGTATCCAGTGGTGAAGAAAATACTGAATGAAACAGAAAGGAGAAAAAAAACAAAAACCAAACTGCCTCCTGGATTTACTGAAGCACCATGAGTGGGTACGACTTTATTCTCATTATATTATGAATTTATTCTTGAAATATTACGTCTTTATTCTCATTAAATAATGAGTTTTTTAATGCTACGACTTTATTCTCATTGTATTATGACAATTCTCAAAATATTACGACTTTTCTCTTGTTAAATAATGTTTTTTTAATACTACGACTTTATTCTCATTATATTATGACTTTATTCACAAAATATTACAACTTCGTTCTTGTTAAATAATGAGTTTTTTTAATACTACGACTTTATTCTCATTATATTATGACTTTATTCACAAAATATTACAACTTTGTTCTTGTTAAATAATGAGTTTTTTTAATACTACGACTTTATTCTCATTATATTATGACTTTATTCTCAAAATATTATGATTTTATTCTTGAAATATTACGACTTTATTCTCATTAAATGAGTTTTTTTAATACTATGACTTTATTCTCATTATATTATGACTTTATTCACGTTGAATGAGTTTTTTAATACTGTGACTTTAGTATCATTATATTATGACTATTCTCGAAATATTATGACTTTATTCTCATAAAATAAGGATTTTTTTTAATACTACGACTTTATTCTCATTATATTAAGACTATATTCTTGTTAAATAATGAGGGTTTTTTTAATACTACGACTTTATTCTCAAAATATTACAACTTTATTCTTGTTAAATAATGAGTCCTTTTAAATACAATGACTTTATTCTCATTATATTATGACTTTATTCTCGTAGTGACAAGTGTTTTCCTTTTCCTATGTGGCCCTAATACGCTGTCGTAAATTCACAGTCAGTTCAGTGGCTTTTCGAACCCGTCGATAAATTCATCTCGTCATTGACCCATACAGATATGTCACAGTGTTGAACTAATCCAGGCCTTTACACGAGGAAACATCCTGACGTCTCATTTCAACACTGAGAAAGTAACAATAATTAAGTATCAAGTGAAGAAAATACTGGATGAAACAGAAATCCTTATAAATTGCTCAGTGTTGAAATAAAAAAGCTCCTACTG